>NC_057812.1:163189339-163322118 GCF_018294505.1 Triticum aestivum | reverse complement strand
GGGCCGGCCTGGTTGGCCCGATGGCCAGCTGGGCCGCGGTCCAGCAGGGGGGGGCTTCCCTCCTTTTGTTGTTTTTTTTTCTTTTTGGTTTTCTGTTTTTCTTTCCTTTTGTATTTTCTTTTATTATTTCTTTTCTGTTTAAATCATTTAATCCATTTAGCCATTTTATAAAAATATGTCTATTGCACTATAATTACCTTTGTAATATTCGTCAACCACCGAACAATTTTATTTTAAATTTTGAAAACTTTTATTGTTTTCATCAATTTGAATTTTGAATTTGAACGGTTTCGAATTATTGCGAGGATAGTAACAGTAATCGGGATGACGTGCCATGATTAGCGTGGGATTACTGTAGCAAGATTATCCGGGCGTTACAAATCTCCTCCACTACAAGAAATCTCGTCCCGAGATTTTAGGAGGTAGAAGGAAACAGTGCGGGGTATTCATCACGCAGGCGATCCTCGCGTTCCCAGGTGGCTTCGTCTTCAGAGTGATTCGACCACTGGACCTTGAGGAACTTGATCGCCTTCTGGCGTGTGCGGCGTTCAGCTTGGTCGAGAATGCGGACCGGATGCTCTTTATAGGAGAGGTCCTGTTGCAATTCGAGCACTTCATGATCCACAGCTCGGATTGGGTCCTTGAAGCAACGGCGGAGTTGCGACACATGGAACACATCGTGAACCTGAGAAAGGTTCGGCGGGAGCTCCAATTGATATGCCACTTTTCCACGCCTCTCGAGAATAGTGAATGGGCCAATATAGCGAGGAGCTAGCTTGCCCTTGATCCCGAAGCGGTGAGCACCCTTCATTGGTGTAACTCGAAGATAGGCCTTTTCGCCAGGTTGATAGACCATGTCTTTATGATGACGGTCATAATTACTCTTTTGGCGTGACTGAGCAGTCTTGAGATTCTCGCGAATAATGCGGACTTGTTCTTCGGCATGTTGGATAATATCCGGACCGAAGAGTGGACGTTCCCCAGTTTCTGACCAGTTCAGAGGGGTTCGGCACTTTCGTCCATATAACACTTCGAAGGGGGCCATCTTCAGACTAGCTTGATAGCTATTATTATAAGAGAACTCAGCATACGGAAGAGATTCCTCCCATTTCTTGCCGAAGGAAATAACACAAGCTCGAAGCATGTCTTCGAGAACTTGGTTGACACGTTCAACTTGCCCTTGTGACTGAGGATGAAAAGCAGTGCTGAAAGACAGATGAGTGCCCATAGCCTCTTGGAAACTCGCCCAGAATCTTGAAGTGAATAAACTGCCACGGTCTGAACTGATAACCAGTGGAATACCGTGAAGCGAAACAATTCTGGACATGTAGAGAGTTGCAAGCTGACTAGCAGTGATCGTTTCTTTGACCGCCAGAAAATGTGCAACCTTAGAAAGTCGGTCAATGACGACAAGAATAGCATCATTACCTTTCTGCGATTTGGGGAACCCAGTAACGAAGTCCATCTCGACATGGTCCCATTTCCATTCAGGAATAGATATAGGTTGCAGAGTTCCAGCAGGCCTTTGATGTTCTGCTTTGATACGACGGCAAACGTCACATTCAGCAACATAACGAGCAATGTCTTGCTTCATGTTAGACCACTAGAATCTCTGACGAATGTCTTGATACATCTTCGTACTACCAGGATGGATACATAGAGGCGTATCATGAGCTTCTTTCATAACCTCCTGAGTCATATTCAGGTTTTCCTTCTTACACGGCACCACTAGGCGGCCTTTGAAGTACAAGGCGCCGTCATCAGCAATAGTGAAGGATGAGGAACTTCCTTCTTTGAGGTCTTGCTTAATCTTGTAGACTTCAGAGTCAAATCCCTGCATTGTCTTTATGGTGCCCACGAGATCGGGTTCAACAGCCAGGGTATAGAGGGAACCCTGGGAAACAACACGGAGAATCATCTTGCGGAACTCCGGAGGAGGGGGAGCGAGTGCACCCGGAGGAACAATATGGAGGTTTAGCTTTCTGAATTCTTCAACAAGTGAGGGCTGGACTTTGTGAACCTGGAGGTGGTTGCAGTAAGACTTGCGGCTCAAGGCATGAGCCATTACATTAGCCTTGCCTGGGGTATAGGAAATACCCAAATCAAAATCTGCAACAGTCTCCATCCATCTCTGCTGACGGAGGTTCAGGTCTGGCTGAGTAAACAGATACTTCAGACTTTGGTGGTCAGTGAAGATCTCGCAACGATTACCGAGTAGGTAATGTCGCCACTGTTTTAGCGCATGAATGACAGCAGCAAGTTCGAGGTCGTGAACTGGGTAGTTCTCTTCGTGAGGGCGCAATTGCCGAGAGGCATAAGCAACCACTTTGCGCTCTTGCATTAAGACACAGCCTAGTCCTTGACGGGAAGCGTCGCAGTAAATGACGAAGTCCTTCTTAGTATCAGGAGGAGCTAGTACTGGGGCAGAAGTTAACTTGTCCTTGAGTGCCTGGAAACTTTCCTGACATTTATCTGTCCATTGGAACTTGACGCCCTTATGCAATAGGTTAGTCAGAAGCCTGGCAATCTTGGAGAAGTTCTCGACGAATCGACGGCAGTAGCTGGCGAGACCGAGAAAACTTCTGACTTGCTTAACGTTCTTCGGAGGAGTCCAATCGAGAATAGCCTGAACTCGTTCAGGGTTAACGGCAATACCATCCTTAGAGATGACATGCCCAAGATAGGTTACTTCGGCAAGCCAGAATTCACATTTGGAGAACTTGGCATAAAGTTGATGCTCTCGTAGCTTTTCCAGCACGAGGTGAAGATGTTCAGCATGTTCCTCTTCGTTCTTGGAAAATACCAGAATATCATCCAGATAAACCACGACGAACTTGTCGAGGTAATCCATGAATATATAGTTCATCAGGCGAGAGAAGGTGGCTGGAGCATTGGTTAAGCCGAAAGACATGACAGTGTACTCGTATGAACCATAACGAGTCACAAAGGCGGTCTTGGGGATATCTTCCTCACGAACACGGATCTGGTGGTAACCCAACCTCAAGTCGAGTTTAGAGAACAGTGATGAACCAGCCAATTGATCATACAGATCATTGATCCGAGGAAGAGGATACTTATTCTGAATGGTAGCTTGGTTTATAGGACGGTAGTCTTGGACCAATCGGTTTGTCCCATCTTTCTTCTTGACAAAGAGAGAAGGTGCTCCCCAAGGAGAGCAACTTGGGCGAATGAAACCACTTCGAAGAGATTTATCGATTTCCTCCTTAAGCTCAAGGAGTTCATGCGGCGGCATCTTGTAGGGTCGCTTGGCTATAGGAGTGGTGCCTGGTTTCAAGTCGATGACGAATTCGACAGCTCTAGTAGGGGGAATCCCTGGGAGTTCTTCAGGAAAGACGTCTAAGAATTCACGCACGATGGGAATGTTTTCAATGCCCTCGAGAGGTGTAGCGTTCAATGCGTTTAAGGCATAAAGCCTAGCCTCGGCATTCCGAACCAGATGAGCATCGTAGCTAATTATTTCATCAGAAGGGTGTAGCAGATGGACGGTCTTAGTGGCGGAAACGATAGAAGCAGTATGCGCCTTTAACCAATCCATTCCCAGAATGAGGTCAATGTTAGACGATTTCAGTATAATGGGCGAGGCACGGAACTCCAACCCTTCGATTTCCACAGGGACGTCAATGCCAACCATGGAGGTCTGACATTGTCCCGCGGGTTTTTTTACCACTACCGAAGTGTTCATCTGCTCAAATTTAACATCGTGCTTGTATGCAAAATCTTCTGACATGAATGAATGCGATGCACCTGTATCAAATAAAACGGATGCTGGTACTGAATTTACGAGGAGTGTACCCATCACAGTAGCAGGCTGGTCTTGAGCTTCATTCAGATCAATGTGGTTGGCATGAACACGGCCATAAGACTTGGCAATGTTGTTGCGGGCCTGGTTGTTTCCACGGCCAGTAGCTGGAAGGGCCAGTTGATTCTGTTTTTGATTCTAATAGCAGTTCCTGGCAAGGTGACCTGGTTGACCACACTTGTAGCACAGGCCATTATTGGGAGTGGGAACAGGAGCTTGGGGTGGCGGAGCTGGAAGCCTTGGCTGCCTAGTTGGAGCAGCCGGCAGACGAGGTGCAGCATAAGACTGCCTTGGGGCAGGTGCAGTTGGACGGTACATGCTGTTCGGGATCCATATCTTACGCTTCTGCGAGGGCGGGCCCGAAGATGAGCCCGTGTCACGGTTGCGCCTTTGAGAGCTCTGGTGTTCTTGCAGACCAGTCTCGACATTGATGGCCTTGTTCACCAAGGTGGCGAAATCGGCAAAGTCATGCACTAGAAGTGTGAGCTTGATGTCAGCTTGAAGGCCTTCACGGAACTTCTCCTGTCTGCGAGCATCAGTTGCAATGTCTTCTTCAGCATAGCGGGATAAGTCCAGAAACTCCCGCTGATAAGCTTCAACAGTCTTGTTGCCTTGGGTGAGGTTGCGAAACTCACGCTTCTTCCTGTCCATGATTCCCTGAGGAATGAAGCGGGCACGGAAGGCAGCCTGAAAGTCTGGCCAGGAGATGATTGTCCCAACTGGCAGAGTACGCCTATGGCTGTCCCACCATTGAGCTGCGGGTCCCTTCAGGAAGAAGGAAGCAAAAGTGACATAGCTGGCAGGGGCTACATCAGCAGACTCCATCTCATAGGTGATGTCACGGAGCCAGTCATCAGCATCCAGCGGCTGGGTTGAGCTGCGGTACACACTTGGGTTGAGGCGTATGAAATCCTGCAGAGTTGTTGTGTTTGGATGCTGGTTCATATTGGGGCGAGGAAACTGAGCCATCATGTTTTCCATGAACTGGCGATTCATCTCAAGCTGTTGGATCATACCAGCCATGTACTCAGGCGGTGGTGGGAAGTTGCCGCCACGACCACGACCAGCTGGTCTAACCATCCTGCTAATATATAACAGGGGTAGTTCAGTATTGAGAAATTTGCATAGACAAGAGTCATTCATGATGAAACATGCATAATGAAAGGAGCACGACAGATACCACATAGATAGTCGGCATAACTTACAAAAGGGGTCGGACATAGAGTTCAGTACACAGAGTTCTGTACATAGGCTAAGTCATCATAGGTGGCACGCAGGCTCGCGAGTGCATCTAAGACTAATGAGCAAGACTACATCAGTCCCAGGAGGTACTGTGAAGGTAGCTGTAACCTGACAGCTGGTAGTGAGGCAACGGATAGTCCTCCACGTCAGTGGCCTGGGGGCCGCGGATACTCTGGTGTAGAACCCGACGCTCAGGTGGCAGAAGAGGACCAAGTGCGGGAGAGTAGCCTCCCACCTCTGGCCATCCGACACCGTGGGGCATCACGGTCCTGGCTGGGTAGATCGCAGAACGCGGCAGCTGTCCGGACCGGACAAAGGGGTGCAACCGCGTCAGAGCCCTGTAAAGGTGCTGACGAGTGGTTTACAACTCGTGGCGAAGAGCTCTGTTAGCTCGGTCCAGCCCATCAGCATGCAGAACCAGGCGCTGATGGTGGAAAGGCTCTCGGGTGACGGTGGAGTAGGCGGCAGTGTAGTATCCCTCCGCACCAACGTCAGATGCGATAGGAATGTGCCTGAAAGGGGAAGTGTCCAATGCCTGATACTCTCCACGAAGACGTGTCAGAGCAGCATGAGCCGCATCGTGGACTGCCATCTCGATGGTCACTCCAACACCATGAGCGGTGTGCAGCACGGTAGTGGACTCATACTCCCGAGAGTAGAGGTGGACGATGGCACGGTACTGCTCCTGGTTAAAGTCCTGGTACTCCTCGTAGACGGTGTACTCAGGGTGCCAGCGATAACCCAGATAGGTCATCATATCAGCTAGCACAGCAGGTGATCCTGAGGCACCAATGGCCGCAGTGTGGCGCACGACCTGCCTCGCGGGTTCCATCTGAAAACAAAGATGTTTCAATGGAGTCAAATGACAACACGGGCACTATTCAAAATGCTATCCTACAGAATAACTATGGCTTATCCAACTTTGGGGTGAACGTGGTAACGGGATCCTAATGTCAGAGTTAGTAAATTCGTTTAACCCGAGTAGAAAAGAGTTCAGAGTCCCAGAGTAAAGGTCGAGGAGTAAAAGATCCTAGTACCACCCAATGGCGACGTGGGCCCGTAAGGCACACAGCCAAGTTAGTAAAAGTTTTTGTAATGTCTAGACTCGACTTCGGCCAAGGAGTGTGGAAGGGGGATTCCTACAGGCAGTCGGCTCTGATACCAACTTGTGACGCCCCCGATTCAATCGTACACTAATCATACACGCAAACGTGTACGATCAAGATCAGGGACTCACGGGAAGATATCACAACACAACTCTACAAATAAAATAAGTCATACAAGCATCATATTACAAGCCAGGGGCCTCGAAGGCTCGAATACAAGAGCTCGATCATAGACGAGTCAGCGGAAGCAGCAATATCTGAGTACAGACATAAGTTAAACAAGTTTGCCTTAAGAAGGCTAGCACAAACTGGGATACAGATCGAAAGAGGCGCAGGCCTCCTGCCTGGGATCCTCCTAAACTACTCCAGGTCGTCATCAGTGGGCAGCACGTAGTAGTAGGCACCTCCAGTGTAGTAGGGGTCGTCGTCGACGGTGGCGTCTGGCTCCTGGACTCCAGCATCTGGTTGCGACAACCAGAAAGGAAGGAAAAGGGGAAAAAGGGGGGAGAAAGCAACCGTGAGTACTCATCCAAAGTACTCGCAAGCAAGGAACTACACTACATATGCATGGGTATATGTGTAAGGAGGCCATATCAGTGGACTGAACTGCAGAATGCCAGAATAAGAGGGGGATAGCTAGTCTTATCGAAGACTACGCTTCTGGTCACCTTCGTCTTGCAACAGGCAGAAGAGGGTAGGTCGAAGTCCTCCAAGTATCATCTCCAAGTAACATCTCATAGCATAATCCTACCCGGCGATCCCCTCCTCATATCCCTGAGGTAGAGCGACCACCGGTTGTATCTGGCACTTGGAAGGGTGTGTTTTATTAAGTATCCGGTTCTAGTTGTCATAAGGTCAAGGTACAACTCCAAGTCGCCCTGTTACCGAAGATCACGGCTATTCGAATAGATTAACTTCCCTGCAGGGGTGCACCACATAACCCAACACGCTCGATCCCATTTGGCCGGACACACTTTCCTGGGTCATGCCCGGCCTCGGAAGATCAACACGTCGCAGCCCCACCTAGGCTCAACAGAGAGGCCAGCACGCCGGTCTAAACCTAAGCGCGCAGGGGTCTGGGCCCATCGCCCTGAGCACACCTGCACGTTGCGTACGCGGCCGGTGAGCAGACCTAGCAACCTCCATTACAAAGGAAGTTGCGTTAACGCAGTCCAACCCGGCGCGCGCCGCTCAGTCGCTGACGTCACGAAGTGCTTCGGCTGATACCACGACGTCGGGATACCCATAACTACTCCCACGTAGATGGTTAGTGCGTATAGGCTCGTAGCCAGACTCAGATCAAATACCAAGATCTCGTTAAGCGTGTTAAGTGTCCGCGAACGCCGAACAGGGCCAGGCCCACCTCTCTCCTAGGCGATCTCAACCTGCCCTGTCGCTCCGCCACAAAGATCCACACAGAGGGCCGTCGGGACAAAGGTCCTTTCAGCCCCCAATCCGTGAATCACTCGCGGGTACTCTTCGAGCTGACCCGACTTTAGTCACCATCTGTATAATATGTATGTATGTATAGTATATACCCGTGATCACCTCCCAGGTGATCACGGCCCGATAGTATAGCAAGGCAGACTGACAAGAATGTAGGGCCAATGATGATAAACTAGCATCCTATACTAAGCATTTAGGATTGCAGGTAAGGTATCAACAGGTGTAGCAACAATGTCAGGCTATGCATCAGAATAGGATCAACGGAAAGCAGTAACATGCTACACTACTCTAATGCAAGCAATATAGAGTAGAATAGGCGATATCTGGTGATCAAGGGGGGGGGGGCTTGCCTGGTTGCTCTGGCAAGAGAGAGGGGTCGTCAACTCCGTAGTCGAACTGGGCAGCAGCAGCGTCGGTCTCGTAGTCTACCGGAGAGAAGAGGGGGAAGAAACAATGAATACAATGCAAACAAATGCATAACGATGCATGACATGACAAGTAACGATGCTAGGTGTGCCCAATCGCGGTAGTAGGTGATACCGACGAAGGGGGGAAAACATCCGGGAAAGTATTCCCGGTGTTTCGCGTTTTCGGACAGATGAACCGGAGGGGAAGAGTTGCGAGTTCGATAGGTTAGGGGTGTGTGGCGGACGAACGGACTGCGTATCCGGAATCGTCTCGTCGTTCTGAGCAACTTTCATGTTGAAAATATTTTAATCCGAGTTACGGATTAAAAGATATGATTTTTAAAAGATTTTAACAATTTTGGAATTTAATTATTTATTTAATTAATTCGAAAAAAATGTATTTATGACGTCAGCATGATGTCATGCTGACGTCAGCAGTCAACAGGGGTTGACTGAGTCAACCCTGACATGTGGGTCCAGTGGGACCCACCTGTCATTCTCTATTTAAATTAATTAGGGTTTAGGTTAATCTAATTACAGTTTAATTAAACTTAACTAGTTAATTAATTTAATTAAACCGGATTAATTAACTTAATTAATTAATTAATTAATTAATAATATTATTAAATCATTTTAATTTTATTAATTATATTTATTGTTTTTATTTATTTTATTATTTATTATTTATTTATTTATTATTATTATTATTATTTTTTAATGTTCTGGGGCGAGGGCCCCGTTTGTCATAGGCACAGAGGCCTTGCGGGTCGGGCGTGCGGGCGTAGGGGCGGGCGCCGGCCCGAGCCAAAGTAGGCGCTGGGGCAACGGGGGCAGCGGCGAGGTGCGCTGGGCGCAGTGGGCGCCCGCACTGGATGCAACCAGTCAGGGCCACGACGAGAGAGGGGGGGGGGTTCGCCGGCGTGGTGGTGGCGAGGCCACGGCGGGAAAAATGGGAGGAGCAGGGCGCGGTCGCCGGTACGGGGGAGCCACAGCGAGGAGGTGGCTGGCCGGAGCGGGGCGGGCACGGAGCAAAACGGCGGACGGCGGCGGCCACCACAGGCATCGTGCGGCCACGGGGAGGAGGGGGGAGAGGGCGCGGCCACGGGCGCGAGGGCCACGGTGAGCGCGGGGCGCGTGCGCGCGCACGGCCAAGGCGCAGCCGGCGCGTGCGGCCCACGGCGGGGCGGCAACGGCGTAACGGAGGGGGGGGGTACGGCGCCGGTGACGGAGAAGGGAGAGGAGGGAGCTCACGGGGGGGGGGGGGGGAGTAGGGGAAACGATAGTGGGCTCGGGGACGGTCGGGGGGGTCCGATGAGGGAGAGGACGAGGACGACGTCGGCGGTGGTTGCGCGGGCTTCGGGCGGCGGCGCCCAATCGGCGAGGGGCGGCGCGGATCGATCCGGCGACCTCGGGGTTGGTGACGGGGCGAGGCGACGGCGGCGATGCGGGTGGGGGCTGGCGGAGTGCCGGCGTTGGGTGGTTCGGGGGAGGGGGCGGCGGTGGTCTCCTCCCGATCCAGATCGGGGGAGAGAGGGGGGGATATTTCGGGGGGGGGGGGGAAATGGGGGGGGGAAGGAGTGGATAAGGGAGAGGAGTGGGGGGGGGGCCGACCTGGGCCAGCCTGGTTGGCCCGATGGCCAGCTGGGCCGCGGTCCAGCAGGGGGGGGGGGGCTTCCCTCCTTTTGTTGTTTTTTTTTCTTTTTGGTTTTCTGTTTTTCTTTCCTTTTGTATTTTCTTTTATTATTTCTTTTCTGTTTAAATCATTTAATCCATTTAGCCATTTTATAAAAATATGTCTGTTGCACTATAATTACCTTTGTAATATTCGTCAACCACCAAACAATTTTATTTTAAATTTTGAAAACTTTTATTGTTTTCATCAATTTGAATTTTGAATTTGAACGGTTTCGAATTATTGCGAGGATAGTAACAGTAATCGGGATGACGTGCCATGATTAGCGTGGGATTACTGTAGCAAGATTATCCAGGCGTTACAATGTGTGGATAGGACAGAAGATTATGTTCATCCTTTTCCATGGCTCTAAAGCGAATATCCTGTTTATTGACCACGTTGCGAGATGAAGCCGCTTTCAGAAGGTTGTGGATGCGCGGGGTGGCGCCTGGGCCTTGTCCTGGGGCTTGGCGGCCTCACCCTTGGTTATAGGCAAAGTAGCACTGTTTGAGGCGTGCTTTGTACGGTTGAACCTGTATAAGTACTCATACTGCTTTCAGCTTTGGTTGTTAAGTGCCCCTGCTGGTTTCAGTTAAGGTTGTTAAGTACTCCTGCTGCTTTTACAGTCTGTCGTGTTTCTTCAGGCATGTCTTCCTCCAGCCGCCAAAACCAAACCAGCGCCGGCGGGGCCGCCTACTTCCGCCTCCCACGGCTGGCTGCGCCTCAGCGCACACATCGCCGCCCCATCGTCTCCTAAATCATTAATGCCGATGTCCTCCGCGCGCTTTGGTGCGCTCGCCACGGCGCCGCCCTCTCGCGTTGTCAACATGCTCAACAAACGACAGGAATCGGCAGAAGTACGTGGAGAGGATGACAGTAGAGGCCCACCATGTCAGCGTATGGAAAAATAAAATGCTTCCTCCTAGTGTTTTCCTGACATCTAGGACCCACAACATTGTGAGCGTATATAGTCAATAGACAAGAGAACAGCATAAGATCGGCTGACACCTGGGACGTAGCTACTCGAGCAGTATTTTTTTGTTTGGTATTGTTGAGACAGAGCAAGGTTTGAACTGGGCTGTGGCCCGTCTAGCCCAGACTTATATTTTATGTTCACTACGTGACCAGCCCAGCTATTTTTTCTTTGTGAAAATGAGCCCAGTTTTTTTTTCTGAAGAATACCCAATCCAGGCCTACTTATTTTTCTACCCCCTGATGGGCTGCAACTCTTTCAAGACGCCTGCAAATCTTGAAAGTAATATGAAATGGGTTGTAAATATAAAAACAGATGATAAATTGGCAATTACTTTATAATTTTTGAATTTTTTCACATTTTCAGAGTCCTATTTCCTAGGCATTAACCTAATTTAAATATATCTTCAAAGTACTTTAAATCTGGCTCGACATTTCGGTATTAAAAATAGTTTGGAACCCACAGAAATATGCGAAATTGGCCCTGGCCAACCAAAAAACATGACTGCAATAAATTGCATAAGAAGTTTCCATGAGCTATATATAAACTATTAAAAAAAGAGGGAGTGGTATGACTTGTGGGCCTGTTTAGTTGATACGTATGCAAGATTTTTTTAGTTATTGTATACGTCAACAAACTATTCTAGCAGACTTAACCGTTGGATGTCAATCCAACGGTCGTCGTGTTTCTTCAATCTCTGATCTTCTTGCTTCAGCCGCCAAAGCAGCGCCGGCGGGACCGACTACTCCCGCCTCCTGTGGCCGGTTGTGCTGCCGCGCAGGCCTCAACGCCCCCTACTACTCCCTCCACTGGCTAGGGCATCTCTCTACTCACCCACACCCCCTGTTATTCTGCGACGATGGCAGCCTCACACTGCAGCGGAACCGGTGAACCCTCGTACTCCTCTCCATGCGGGCTTCCACTGTCGCGTCTTCCCCAGCTCCGCGTCATCCCCTTCCTAGGCCTCGCCGTCGTCCACCGCCATGGTGCTCTCGCCGTGGCGTGGTCAATGTGGTCAACGACCGTCTTCCATCGGAAGAGTACTGTACATGGAGAGGCTGACAGCTGGGTCCACGGCAGCCGCAAGGAAGTGCATCCTTATTACGCGGAAAATAATTATTCCTCCACCTGACAGCAGGGACCCACCGTACGGGCCACCAGTATTTCGTGAAAAAATGTTCCCCCCACTGTCAGCTCGGACCCACCGGAAGTGCCTCCTTATTACGCACAAAAAATGAATACCCCCTGCTAGCTGGGACCCACCTTGGTGGGAGGCTGACTTGTGGGCCTACTAAGTTGATTGGGACGGAGGCCTTTGTCAACTTTAGTAAATATATGAACGATTCTAGCTCCAGTGACCGTACGATGTCCATCCAACAGCCGTAGTGCTTCTTCAACCTCTGGTCTTCTTGCTCCAGCCACCCAAAGCAGTGCCGGTCATGCCACCTGCTCCTGCTGCCCGTGGCCGGCTGTGATGCCGCGGAGGCCTCACCGCCCCCTACTACTCCCAACGCTGGCCAGGCCATCCCTCTACGCACCCACACCCCCTGTTATTCTGCGGCATGGCAGCCTCACACCGCAGCCGAACGAGTGAACCCTCATACTCCTCTACGCGTGGGCATCCACTACCGCGTCTTCCCCGGCTCCGCGTCGTCCCCTTCCTAGGCCTCGCCGTCGTCCACTGCCCTGGTGCTCTCAGTGCGGCATGGTCAACGTGGTCAAGGAATGGCTTCCATCGGACGTGGACTGTACGTGGAGAGGCTGACAGCTGGGTCCACGGCCGCAGCAAGGAAGTGCCTCCTTATTACGCGCATAACAATTATTCCTCCACCTGACAGTAGGGACCCATTGGATGGGCCACCGTATTTCACGAAAAAACATTTCCCCCTGACTGCTGGGACCCACCAGCTACATATTCGCACACAAGGAAGTGCGTCCAAAAAAACGATTCTCCCCCCTGACAGCTGGGACCCACCAGCTACATCTTTGCATGCAAGGAAGTGTGTCCAAAAAAAAATGATTCATCCCCCTGACTGCTGGGACCCACCAGCTACATCTTCGCACTCAAGGAAGTGCGTCCAGGCAAAAAAAAAACAAAACAATTCCCCCTGACTGCTGGGACCCAGCAGCTACACCTTCACACGCAAGGAAGTGCGTCCGGGCAAAAAAAAAAAAACGATTCGCCCCCCTGACTGCTGGGACCCACCAGCTACATCTTCGCAGGCAAGGAAGTGCCTGACAGTCGGGACCCACCTGGTCGAAGCGTACGTAGCGTTGTCATTCTGGTCGCGAACATGTATGTACATATATACTGGTCGATGTAGAGGCGCACACGTGTCGTAGTAAAGGCGCGTACGTGTCGTAGTAGAGGCGCGCACGTAGCATGTACACGTACGTACAACGACCAGGGTGCAAGAAAGAAAATACGGCTACGTACGTACATACGTGCAGGGTCTCGAATGCCTACTCGCGCATCCGTACGGCTAGGACTCGTGTACATGGCTGGGTTGGAACGGAGAAACAGCGTCGTTGTCGTGTTCATGGGGAGGAAACGGAATGCGTCGTGTTCATAGGGAGGCAACGAAATGCGTCGTGTTCATGGGGAGGCAATGGAATGCGTCGTGTTCATCGGGAAGCAACGGAACACGTGGGAGCCAACTGGCTGGGTCGGAACGGAATGCATGGTCGTGTTCATCGGGAGGGCTTGGACGGAACAGGCGATGGAAACGAGGCATGGCGTACCGCAAAACGGAGGAAACGACATTGTGTTCGACCGGCCACGTTCGAAACATGATCCTGTTCATCGGGGGGGTCTGGCGTACCACAAAACGGAGGAAACAGACCTCCTACGGTCAAAACGGGGGGTCCTGTTGATCGGGAGGGGTGTGGCGTACCGCAAAACGGAGGAAACGGACTTGTGTTGGAGCGCTACGGTCGAAACGGGGGTCCTGTTGATCGGGAGGGGTGTGGCGTACCGCAAAATGGGACTCCACGGGATACTGTTCATCTCCACCGTCGACCTCCTCCAGCCTCCACGGGCTCCTGTTCATCCAGCCTCCACCACGCGCTACTCCACCGACTACTATTCAACCACCCCTCCACGGGCACCCCTCCATCGTCTACTATTCATCCAGCCCTCCACACCACGGGGTCCTGTTTAACCACCCCTCCATGGGCACCCCTCCACAGTCTACTATTCATCTAGCCCTCCACCACACCACGGGGTCCTGTTCATCCAGAGGCAACACCATCGCTCACTGTTCATCCAACCCCCACCCCCCCGCAACGCTCACTGTTCATCCAATCGATCGTCTTCAATTAGCAGCAGTAGTGAAGGAATCGCTCGATCGAGTTTAGTTAACAGCCATCGATCGATCGCTCGGGTTCAGTAACGCGTAGCCTGCAGTGCAATCGCTCGGGTTCAGTTAGAGCCCAACGCCTCGCTCGGGTTCAGTTAGAGCCAATGCCTCGCACACACGCACGTACGTGTACGAGAGAAACACACATCGCTCGGCCCCCGGCCTCCCGCGTAACCGGGAACTCCCCAAAATTTTCCTCCCCCTCGCTTCTAGCACGGTTTTTTCCGTCATGGACGGCCCAAAGAATGTCATGCAGCTGCGTCTCCGGCCCGCCCAGGACGAAGAGCCCATTTTCTGTCAT
The DNA here is from genome assembly GCF_018294505.1 of Triticum aestivum. Lineage (NCBI taxonomy): Eukaryota > Viridiplantae > Streptophyta > Magnoliopsida > Poales > Poaceae > Triticum > Triticum aestivum. The sequence goes on along the minus strand of NC_057812.1, from coordinate 163,307,792 downwards.
GATTTTTTGTCATAGAAGTAGGAGCCCACCACATCTATGATGATACCGGGTTTTGTCACAATTATCATCATAGAAGTGTCATATGTATGACAGAAAAAAATTTCGTTCGGCCCAAAATGTCACGGATGTGTCTTTTTTTGTAGTGTCACCTCCTCTCTTGGTTAATGGAACTATATTAACTTTGGAGCATGTAATGCAAAGGCTTGAAATTATTGAAAATAAGGTTTCTACCGAAGAGTTAAATGAAAATTTGGATAAAAAGATCCACAGCCAAATCTCTCAATATGGATCTAAAGTAGGAGTTACTTTGAAAGATATTAAAGAAAAGGAACCCATAGTTAATGAGAAAATAAATCACGATTCCGTTAGGATCGATAAACTTGAGGATATTATTACCAACTTGGGAACCGCTTTTTCTTCTGTAAAGAATACTCCAAGTCCTTCCACTAAAGTTTCCAAGCTTATATACGTTTCTAAAAATAAGGGTGAATCCTCTAGTAAGGATGCAGATCTCAAATCTATAAGTATTCATCCCAATCTTTTTGCTATCATTAAGGAACCATTTGTTACAAATGAATTTTTAGATCTTGTGCCAAAAAGTTTGATAATTAATAAAAATAAAGAAATTCCTAAAGATGGTAGATGCCTAATTGAAGAATTGCCTACAAAAGATGGCAATACCTAGATCTATTCTTGCTTGTTATGCCTAGCTAGGGGCGTTAAACGATAACGCTTGTTGGGAGGCAACCAAATTTTATTTTTATTTCTTGCTTTTTGCTCCTGTTTAGTAATAAATAATTTATCTAGACATTGTTTTGGTTGTGTTTAATTAGTGTTTGTGCTAAGTAGAACCGTTGGGAAGACTTGGGGAAAGTCTTGTTGAACTTGCTGTAAAAAACAGAAACTTTAGTGCTCACGAGAACTGCTGTCATTTTTATTTGGAAAGTGCTATTTAGTTAATTCTTTTTGAAGATGATTAATAGATAAATTCCTCACGTCCAGAAATTTATTTTAGAACTTTTGGGGTTCCAGATCTTTCGCTAGCTACAGATTACTACAGACTGTTCTGTTTTTGACAGATTCTGTTTTTCGTGTGTTGTTTGCTTATTTTGATGAATCTATGGCTAGTAAAATAGTTTATAAACCATAGAGAAGTTGGAATACAGTAGGTATAACACCAATATAAATAAATAATGAGTGCATTACAGTACCTTGAAGTGGTCTTTTATTTTCTTTCGCTAACGGAGCTCACGAGATTTTCTACTTTAAGTTTTGTGTTGTGAAGTTTTCAAGTTTTGGGTAAAGATTTGATGGATTATGGAACAAGGAGTGGCAAGAGCCTAATCTTGGGGATGCCCATGGCACCCCAAGGTAAATTCAAGGACACCAAAAAGCCTAAGCTTGGGGATGCCCCGGAAGGCATCCCCTCTTTCGTCTTCGTCTATCGGTAACTTTACTTGGAGCTATATTTTTATTCGCCAGATAATATGTGTTTTGCTTGGAGAATCTTGTATTATTTGAGTCTTTGCTTTTTAGTTTACCACAATCATCCTTGCTGTACACACCTTTTGAGAGAGCCATACATGATTTGGAATTTGTTAGAATACTCTATGTGCTTCGCTTATATCTTTTGAGTTATATAATTTTGCTCTAGTACTTCACTTATATCTTTTAGAGCACGGTGGTGGATTTGTTTTATAGAAACTATTGATCTCTCATGCTTAACTTAGATTATTTTGAGAGTCTTAATAGCATGGTAATTTGCTTAAAATCCTAATATGCTAGGTATTCAAAGTTAGTAAAATTTTCTTAAGAGAAGTTTGATGCTTGATGATTGTTTTGAGATATGGACGTAATAATATCAAAGTCGGGCTAGTTGAGTAGTTGTGAAATTGAGAAATACTTGTGTTGAAGTTTTCAAGTCCCGTAGCATGCACTTATGGTAAACGTTATGCAACAAATTTGAAACATGAGGTGTTATTGGATTGTCTTCCTTATGAGTGGCGGTCGGGGACGAGCGATGGTATTTTCCTACCAATCTATCCCCCTAGGAGCATGCGCGTAGTACCGAGGTTTTTGATGACTTGTAGATTTTCGCAATAAGTAAGTGAGTTCTTTATGACTAATGTTGAGTCCATGGATTATACGCACTCTCAACCTTCCATCCTTGCTAGCCTCTTTGGTGCCGTGCATTGCCCTTTCTCACATTGAGAGTTGGCGCAAACTTCGCCGGTGCATCCAAACCCTATGATATGATACGCTCTTTCACACATAAACCGCCTTATATCTTCCTCAAAAAAGCCACCATACCTACCTATTATGGCATTTCCATAGCCATTCGGAGATATATTTCCATGCAACTTTCCATCATTCCGTTCATCATGACACATTCATTATTGTCATTTTGCTTAGCATGATCATGTAGTTGACATAGTATTTGTGGCAAAGCCACCGTTCATAATTCTTTCATACATGTCACTCTTGGTCCATTGCATATCCCGGTACACCGCCGGAGGCATTCATATAGAGTCATCTTTGTTCTAGTATCGAGTTGTAAACATTGAGATGTAAATAAATAGAAGTGTGATGATCATCATTTTCTAGAGCATTGTCCCAAGTGAGGAATAAAAAAAAAGAAAGGCCATAAAAAAAGAGAAGGCCCCCAAAAAAGAGAAAGGCCATAAAAAAGAGAAGGCCCAAAAAAAAGAAAAAAATGAGAGAAAAAGAGAGAAGGGACAATGTTACTATCCTTTGGCACACTTGTGCTTCAAAGTAGCACCATAATCTTCATGATAGAGAGTCTCTTGTTTTGTCACTTTCATATACTAGTAGGAATTTTCATTATAGAACTTGGCTTGCATATTCCAACAATGGGCCTCATCAAGTGCCCTATGTCTTCGGGAGCAAGCAAGTTGGATGCACGCCCACTAGTTTCTTTTGTTGAGCTTTCATACATTTAGAGCTCTAGTGCATCCGTTGCATGGCAATCCCTACTCCTTGCATTAACATCAGTCGGTGGGCATCTCCATAGCCCATTGATTAGCCTCGTTGATGTGAGACTTTCTCCTTTTTTGTCTTCTCCACATAACCCCCCTAATTATATTCTATTCCACCCATAGTGCTATGTCCATGGCTCGCGCTCATATATTGCGTGAAAGTTTATAGGTTTGAGATTACTAAAGTATGAAACAATTGCTTGGCTTGTCATCGGGGTTGTGCATGATGAGAGCATTCTTGTGTGACGAAAATGAAACATGACTAAACTATATGATTTTGTAGGGATGAACTTTCTTTGGCCATGTTATTTTGAGAAGACATAATTGCTTAGTTAGTTTGGTTGAAGTATTATTATTTTCATGTCAATATGAACTTTTGTCTTGAATCTTTCGGATCTGAATATTCATACAAAAATTGAGAAGAAATTACATTAAAATTATGCCAAGTAGCACTCCGCATCAAAAATTCTGTTTTTATCATTTACCTACTCGAGGACGAGCAGGAATTAAGTTTGGGGATGCTTGATACGTCTCCAACATATCTATAATTTTTGATTGCTCCATGCTATATTATCTACTGTTTTGGACATTATTGGGCTTTATTATCCAATTTTATATTATTTTTGGGACTAACCTATTAACCGGAGGCCTAGCCCAGAATTGTTGTTTTTTGCCTGTTTTAGGGTTTTGAAGAAAAGGAATATCAAACGGAGTCCAAACAGAATGAAACCTTCGGGAACGTGATTTTCTCAACGAACAAGACCTGGGAGACTTGGACCCTACGTCAAGAAAGAAAAGAGGAGGCCACGAGGTAGGCAGCGCGCCTACCCCCCACCCCCCAGGCGCGCCTCCACCCTCGTGGGCCCCCTATTGCTCCACCGACGTACTCCTTCCTCCTATATATACCTACGTACCCCCAAACGATCAGATACGAAGCCAAAACCCTAATTCCACCGCCGTAACTTTCTGTATCCACGAGATCCCATCTTGGGGCCTGTTCCAAAGCTCCGCCGGAGGGGGCATCGATCACGGAGGGCTTCTACATCAACACCATAGCCCCTCTGATGAAGTGTGAGTAGTTTACCTCAGACCTACGGGTCCATAGTTTGTACCTATATGGCTTCTTCTCTCTTTTTGGATCTCAATACAATGTTCTCCCCCTCTCTTGTGGAGAACTATTCGATGTAATCTTCTTTTTGCGGTGTGTTTGTTGAGACCGATGAATTATGGGTTTATAATTAAGTCTATCTATGAATAATATTTGAATCTTCTCTGAATTCTTTTATGTATGATTGGTTATCTTTGCAAGTCTCTTCGAATTATCAGTTTGGTTTGGCCTACTAGATTGATCTTTCTTGCAATGGGAGAAGTGCTTATCTTTGGGTTCAATCTTGCGGTGTCATTTCCCAGTGACAGTAGGGGCAGCAAGGCACGTATTGTATTGTTGCCATCGAGGATAACAAGATGGGTTTTTCTTCATATTGCATGAGTCTATCCATCTTCATCATGTCATCTTGCTTAAGGTGTTACTCTGTTTTTAACTTAATACTCTAGATGCATGCTGGATAGCGGTCGATGAGTGGAGTAATAGTAGTAGATGCAAGCAGGAGTCGATCTACTTGTCTCGGACGTGATGTATATATACATGTCATACCTAGATATTCTCATAACTATGCTCAATTCTGTTAATTGCTCAACAGTAATTTGTTCACCCACCGTAGAATACTTATGCTCTCGAGAGAAGCCACTAGTGAAACCTATGGCCCCCGGGTCTATCTTCATCATATTAATATCCAACTACTTAGTTATTTCCTTTGCTATTTACTTTGCCTTTATTTTACTTTGCGTCTTTATCATAAAAATACAAAAAATATTATCTTATCATATCTATCAGATCTCACTCTCGTAAGTGGCCTTATAGGGATTGACAACCCTATTTGTGTTGGTTGCGAGGATTTATTTGTTTTGTGCAGGTATGAGGGACTCGCGCGTAGCCTCCTACTGGATTGATACCTTGGTTCTCAAAAACTGAGGGAAATACTGTCGCTACTTTGCTGCATCATCCCTTCCTCTTTGGGGAAAACCAACATAGTGCTCAAGAGGTAGCAGTACTCCATTTGTATCTCACTTCCTGTGGCTTCGCACTTGCACGATTTTCCTATTCTATGAACCTGTGTGTGTGTGTGTGTGTTTAATAGCGTGTGTGTGTTAGAGAGAGCGACAGATCGACCTACTCCTAGAGATGGTGTGTAGTGTATACGATTTTAGCCGCAAGAGTCGATGCATCCTCTCATTTCCGGGCGTCCGATAGGGACAGGCAGACAGCTGCCACGCCCGCTCATGACCAGCCTGGCCCACCCAAAGCCCCTCCATCGCCCGCGCGTGCTTCCCGCCCGAAATGGTCAGCGCCGCTCCAAAGAATCAGTGCCGCATTCATGCCCGGGCAGAGCAGACGCGACTTCTCACTGGCGCCTGCATTGAAGGGAGAAGCGGATTCAAGAGTGATGGTTGCTTCATCCGTCCAACTTAATGCTGGGTCTATGTGATTTGACGGCTCATTGGTCATTGACGGTGTCCTGGACTAGGGGGTACTCAACACGTCATCTCCCGATCTGATAGATTGAGCCGAGGACCCCCATGGTCGTATACTCATGGGCCAGTTCGGACAAGGACTTCTCCCCACCGGCGTATTCGGCTAGGACTCTTGTTAACCTAGGCCTCTGGTGCATTATACAAACCAGGGCCAGGCTAGTCGATAATCAACTCCATATACGATAATCATACCATAGGCTAGCTTCTAGGGTTTAGCCTCCTTGATCTCGTGGTAGATCTACTCTTGTACTACCCATATCATCAATATTAATCAAACAGGAGTAGGGTATTACCTCCATTGAGAGGGCCCGAACCTGGGTAAAAACATCATGTCCCTTGTCTCCTGTTACCATCCGGCCTTGACGCACAGTTCGGGACCCCCTACCCGAGATTCGCCGGTTTTGACACCAACATTGGTGCTTTCATTGAGAGTTCTGCTGTACGATCGACAAAAGGATCGATGGCTCGCCTGCAGATCAACTGCGACTTTGGCATCTTCGTCACCAGCTCGACTGGTCACCTTGGTTCGACCAAGAACTGCGCCCCGTGTTCGGATCACCATGTTCGGACGAGGGCCTTCATCAAACATCAACTCTGATCTCTATCAAGATCATGGAGAAATCATCCATGGAGCTCAGGGGCTCAACGTCAACATTGCCCTCAAGCGTCCGTGCTGTTTTTCTGGACAGCGAACTCGTATCTGCCGCCACCACCTCCTCGAGTATCTCTTTGACGATCGCTTTGGTGGAATTGTGCGGAATTGAGTCTACAACAACCCTGGAAAATTTCGTCGAGTTTCGATGGAGGAATCTCTGGCAATCCACGATATACCGGAGCCCTGTATAATCTGGATGGAAATTTGGATGAGTTTAGGGCGTGGTGTCCAGCTTCTAGCTCAGACGTCCTTTGGAAGATCCAACCGTTGATCGGCTGCGGAATTCCTATATGTACCACCTCTCAAAATTTCAGCTCGATCCGACCGTCCAAACTCCAGGAACCTTCCAATTAGTGCATCACTTTTCGGATCTGTTTTCTGCGCGGAAACGAATCCGACCCGAGTTCATCTTTTTTATGAACGGGATTTCGCACATCCCTTTTGAAGGAAGTTTTGTATGGGGTATTGTGTTTTGTTCCCGAACACATCCCACTAACTTTAAGATCTTTTGAACATGATCTTCAACATCATGCTAGTGTCAAACCAGTCCGGCAACATTACTCCACGGCTGCCGACCTGCGCTAGACACGTCGTCACTTTAGCCCGGCTCAACTTCTTCGGATCATCATCTCAGCAAGCCGAACAAGAGTTCAGCTTCGCGAAGGATAAAATCATCATCAACATCACCGCCCCACGGATTACACGGAGCGGGCATACCGGCATCGCCGCACGGTCGCTTCATCAAGCCGGCATCGACCACGTCACGACCTGCATCGACGGGGCCGCACTATTGCTTCTTCAAGCTGATGTCCATCACGCCGACCTACTTCGACTCATCGGCTGACGTCGAGGCTTCGACATCTCGGCTGAACTGGGGGCTTCGCCATCTCTTCATCAACCTACTCCGGACACTTCGGCGTCACTAGCCGACCAGTTCCGTCACATTAGCTGGGCCGAGGGCTTTGCCTCGGCGATTCAACCTTTACCAGCATTGCCATGCCGTCGCTTTATCGCCCATCAGGCAATGGGTGTGCGGAGCGAGTCCCAATTTTGGAAATCACCTTCCTTCGGATTGCTACAACAAATAAACCAGGTCTATCAAATGGTGACCGCATTAACGAGGTCGCGTGGTGGTTCGATCAGTTTCCGTCCATAGTCCGGCGAACGCCGCATCCGAAGCTCGGACCGACCTGTGAATTCAGGCTTTGCCACGCCTTTACTACATCACGCCGACGCCCTGCATCGACATCGACTTCGGCGCCAGGCCATATTTCTTCTATTCTTCACTTTGCATAAATTATTTATTACGCAACGATTTTTTTAATTATCATTATTAGTATTATCTCCGGTTTGCACTATTTTTTGTGCACAAGAAAATGATCAGGGGACTTCGGCGTCACTCTGCCGGTCTGCATTGACCGAGCTATGTCACCACTTCGGCGTGTCGAGCTCTCCGCGCCGCCACCTCGGGACCGGCTTGGGGGATGGAACCTTGCCCCGCATCAAGCTCGGACCTCGTCATCAATACCGAACACATTAACCAGCTAAGTCGCTTTCATGCTCAAAGCTTTAATTTCTAACTTGTGTTCGGTTCGACCAAGCATTATACTTTTTTGGGAAAAAGTTGCTTGTAAAAAATTTCCTTGTCCAAACTTTGTTTGTGACGCATAAATTCAAATACCCCGTTTACTTGGGGGCTTCCTTTATGAAGCTTTTCCTGTTGCATATGATTATACTTGTACGGCTTCGTTCCTTGTTCGTGTATTACGCCACAATATGCACCATATTGACTTAAGCGATTTACAAGCTGGGTTGCCTCGCTCCTGTGTTTACCCCTACGTTCCCGATTGTTCGGCTAGGGAGTAAAGGGAGCACCTCTGCGATTGTCACGATCGGGTCACCCGAGACGGACCTCAGACTGGGTGAAGCCGAAAGCTAGCGCTCTTATAGTTATTCAATGATGGTCGGCACACAACGAAACTCATGAGTACAAAAAATCTATTGCACAAGTCTCATAATAACAATGAGCACTGAAGAAAGGTATCGGTGGGGGTACTATTTTCTTCGAAGATGCTTCTTACTCTTCACAGTAATATAGCATAAGTTCCCTGAGCGCGCTTTGTCTGTTACATCCTTATGGCCTGATTGCCTGGTTATTGGAAACACCGTCGATATTCTCGACCGATGGAGTACATAACACTTTTCGGTCCTTGACCGAAGAGGGAGAAGTTGACGGTCGGTTAAGACGCGTTTAAAGTTCAGTTGAACATAGATATGATAGAAGTACTTTGGTACATGCAATCATTCTTCTACCCAAGTCACTTGGGAGCTCTTAAGATTATTTGAGTCATTTTATAATAAGTGTTCTTCTTCTTAGTCGTTGCAAAGTTTTATTATTATTTATCACTCCTTTTTTCGACACGAGTGTGCGGTCACTAGCCAGGGAGCCTAATTTCTCTCTCAAAGCCGCTAGAGTTTAGTTTGCTAAACTGGCCTAATGAGAAGTACTCCGCCCTCGGGATAGGAGGTTGAAGCCATAGGCTGACCTGCTCGAAGTCTTGAGATATGACGTATCATGTTAAAGCACGACAGAAGCACTTCCTTTTTCTAAGACCAATTTTCGGATTGGCACCGAACACTTGCTTTTGTTCGCACGTCATGTTTTTACTGACGTTTCTTGGTTTTCAAGCTTTTTGGCACTTTTAAACTATTTGTGCTTTTCCAGCATTAGTCTCGCAGTGCAACGCCGGACACCTTTAGGGATTCGACAAAAACATTCTCAGATATTGCTATATATGCATCGGTTTCGAATTGTGTCTTCGGTCAATAGTTGGGTTACCCGGCTCCTGCGTTTGCCTCCTACGTTCCGCTTTGTTCGGCTAGGTGTGCAAAGGGAGGACCACTACGATTGTGCTTCCAGCTCATATGGTTAAGCACCTCAGTGGAGAAAGCCGAAAACTGACTATCACAATAAGCGTAAACTGGTCAGCGATCTGATGACGGTGTTAAATGATGGGCCATTCATAACAATGGCCGAAGTGTTTACGGCTTCATCTCGACTGTCGCCGAACACTACCGAGGGCTAGTAACTGGCCTCCCAAACTAAAATCCTCAATAGTTTTCTCTTACGTTAGAGCGGAGGTTTCATGATCATGCTTAGCATGACAACCCAAAGAAAGGGACCGATAGCGGGACTATTTCTTTGGAAGACATTTCTTATGTTAAACAGTAATATAACATATCTCTCCGCGTACCTTTGTTTATAAAACCGTATGGCCAGATTTCCTTGTTTGTCGTAAATCTTTGCCCTCATAAATGCTTTATAAAGTAAGACAAACACTCCTCGGCTACTGGCCGAGGAGGTGGAAGCCGATGGTCGGTCAACAAAGTTTTGTACAATGCGGATCCGAGCATTAAATGACGTAAAGTACTTGGGTACATAGAGTCATTACACATAATTTGTGATTTTACTACGGATATTGATCCTTAATTCGGCCACCCGTGCCCGCATTAAGGCTCGGGGGCTACTGGGCTTTGGGCTTATTATTTACAAATATTAAAGGGGCACATCGATCCCCTGATCTGGTGTTGCCACCCGACCAGTGTCTCGGGAGCTACTGCATTGCTTGACCAATGCAGAAAATTTTATGTGCAATATAGTTTCCGAGGAGATTTTGATCCTCAGTTGGTCGGCCGCACCCAACCTGAGTCTCGAGGACTGAGCACGCCGCTTTTGGTGTCCCGAAGTATTCTGCCGAGCTTGGACTTGATCCTCAGGCCGATTTTGCAAATCAACCTGAGTCTCAGCGGCTACTGGGATCAGCGATCTTACGTCATCCTTCAGGTGCATCTCGGGTTTTAGACTGATACACACCTTGAGGGCTACTGGCTATATATCTCGACAGAGAATAAATTGCACCAATAAAAAATATTCACAAAAATCAGCCCACATTCGGGGTGGTGCACCACCTCGGAAGCAGCCCGACATAAAGCTCGGGCGCTAGTGGCTGGCATTTCCGGCATTAAGCTCGGCTAAACTCCTTCAAACTTCTTTGAACCAAGGTGATTTACGACACCTCGGATATAGTCCGGCGTTGGAGCTCGGATATACAGTCCGGCGTTGGAGCTCGGATACATAGTCCGGCGTTGGAGCTCGGATACATTCTGGCGTTAGAGCTGGGAAGCGGTCCGGCGTTGGTGCTCGGTTGCAAAAGATACCTCGAATACAGTCCGGCGTTGGAGCTTGGACGCAAGAGGACGCTGCCGCCCGGGAACAACTTCAAACCCGAGGTGTGGCATAAAAATAACAAGGTATTGATAAAGGCCGGAAACTTAAAGGGGCTCCTCGGATACCCGATGTGTAAACCCGTCGAATGCATTTCGGCGATCCTCAAGATCGAAGATAAAGAAGATTTGTTGAACCCATTTTCAAGACCGATGACCGAAGATGAAGAACAGTTCGGAAGAATCTAGGAGCGTCCCTAACTTGAAGACCGGTTTAGGGGGCTACTGACGGTGTCTTGGACTAGGGGGTACTCAACACGTCATCTCCCGATCTGATAGATTGGGTCGAGGACCCCCGTGGCCGTATACTCATGGGCCAGTTCGGACAACTGCCGCATACAAGGAAGATTCCACAAGACTTGGCGATCAAGACAAGGACTTCTCCCCACCGGCGTATTCGGCTAGGACTCTTGTTAACCTAGGCCTCTGGTGCATTATATAAACCAGGGCCAGGCTAGTCGATAATCAACTCCATATACGACAATCATACCATAGGCTAGCTTCTAGGGTTTAGCCTCCTTTATCTCGTAGTAGATCTACTCTTGTACTACCCATATCATCAATATTAATCAAGAAGGAGTAGGGTATTACCTCCATCGAGAGGGCCCAAACCTGGGTAAAAACCTCGTGTCCCTTGTCTCCTGTTACCATCCGACCTTGACGCACAGTTCGGGACCCCCTACCCGAGATCCGCCGGTTTTGACACCGACAGTCATTATTACTGAGGTGGTAGGACTGCTGGATGTCCCACGCTTTCAGCGAAAGGAGGTACTACTAGATTAGAATTTTCTCCATTCTTACGGCGGAGGAGTGCAAGAGCAGTGAAAACACGCAGGCTTAGTGATTACATGGCCCACCTCACACTATCACCATATTTTCTGGACACCGTGCGACACCTAACTCTTTACATAGTACTCCCTCTGTTCCTAAATATAAGTCTTTGTAGAGATTCCACTAGGTGGACTACATACGGAACAAAATGAATGAATCTACACTTAAAATGCATCTATATACATCCGTATGTGGTTCATGGTGAAATCTCTACAAAGACTTATATTTAGGAAAGGAGGAAGTACTAGTATAGTACGCACTGTAATTTATCAGCGAGATAGTACAATGCTATGAAGCTTCCAACTTCTGTTACATGTATCTTGCGTCCAAGGTTGCCCGTTGCAACATTTCATCAAATACAAAGGAGACTAACATGCATGCTATTGCATCTCAATGATTGACATATCATAGCAAATATGTACTTCCTCCGTTCCAAAATAAGTGTCTCAACTTTATGCAGGGGGTGTTTGTTTCCAGGGACTTATTAGTGTAGGGACTAGAAAATGTCCCTCTTAGAGACTTATTAACCAAATAGGAGGGACTACTAGGGACTAAAACTTGCTTTTTGGGACTTAATGAAGAAGACTCTCAAGGAGAGTCTTTTTTGGGACTTTTCCAACAATGCCCCTTCCTGCACCCATTGCCTCGCCGCCCCATGGTGTTGTTTGGTTGTTATTTTTCTGTATACTAGGGGTACCATGGTCATTCAATAACCTCTAGGGAGGGACTAGGGACTTTTTAGTCCCTGAAAACAAATAGGGAGGGACTTTTTAAGGAGTAGGGACTTTTTAGTTGGGAATAGAAAAAGTCCTAGGACTTATGAACCAAACAGGGCCTCAATATGGACTACATATGGAGCAAAATGAGTAAATCTACACTCTAAAATACGTCTATATACATCACTGTTTGGAGTATGTACTAGTAGTTCATATTGAAATCTACTAAAGGACATATATATTCCAAACAATATGATAATCTCTCTAACCAAGGTAGTAGGGACGAGGAGTAAACAGAGGGAGTAGTAAAATTTTCTCCTCGTCCTGCGAGCCACCGCGCGCGTGGGCAAGGGAGCGGGCTTAAGGCGTACAATACTACTACTAGTAAGCAAGCTTCACCTCATCCCGCGAGCCACCGTGCCCGTGGGCGTGGGAGACGGCTTACTAAGCAAGCTTCTCCTTGTTCTGCGAGTTGACGGGACACATCAAAAGTACTCCAGTGTATAGAGCCTTGCCTCTAAGGTAGGCCCCACATGGTTTGCCTCTTTTTTTAACATAATGCGTCAAGTCGCAATTTTTTTGTTCACCCGTGGTAGACGATCCTCCCTCCATCAAGTGGACAACCAGTACATGTGTCAAATTACCACGTGGGCTGCCTTTTCGTATAGAAAGAGCTCCACCGTGTACCCGTGCGGGTGTGGTTGGGAAAGAGACGGGAGTACATGCGCCGTGCGTGCACCTCTTCTCCTTGTGCACGTCCCCCACCTACGTGGGTGTGTGTGAGAGAGATATAAACCTAGAAAAATGGCTTGTGTGTTCGTGAGTGTTTTTTGTTTTGGGGGGGGGGTTGATTTCGTGAATGTATTTGTGGGAATATGTGTCGATGACATCTCAAACAAAATTTTGCATGCAATGTGTGTGAGATGGAGGCCTATCCATATCATATATAGAGGGTCGGGCAATCCACGAGAAGAGAGGGAGGGGTCATATATATCGATAGAGTCGAAGAGAGGATCAAGTGGGTGGGTGCGAGATCAATGAAGAGAGCCATCGAAATTGTGTGTGTGTGCAAGACAAAGATATAGGGCGACTGACCTACCGGAACGTCAGAGGGCATAGGTCAAGTTTGTGTGTGGCAGGGAGACATGACTAGAGTGCTCGATGTATCGGTGTGTTTGTGTGGGAGGGGGTGGGGGGAGGGGTAGGCAGAGGCCTCACTATAGAGGTAGAACAACTCGTATATGTGTTGAGAAGGAGAGACCCAGCTATGTCTTGAGGGAGATTGGTCGACATCCATACATAACTGAAGGACGGGAAATAGGATGGGATAGAGAGAGAGAGGAGAGAGAGGGAGGGAGAGGGGTAGAGTGCTGGATGGGTGATGGAGTTGCTTCTCGAAGATGGTGGGAGAGGCCTACTAGAAAAACTGTGGGTGGAACTGCAATATTATCAATAAGAGTGGGGATGTGTTTCTCTGTGTGCCTGTGCGTGATAGATCTGTCGGGACGCATACATGGATGATGAAGGGGAGCCATGTGTTTGGTAAGCAAACCTAACTAGATCGGTAGATCAATTGTTGTTTGTCGGAGGAAGGGAGAGACATAACTAATGAGGTAGATCGATCGACGCGTGGGGAAAAACGAGTTATAAGGACCTAGCAAGCTATATGTATAGCGGGAGATCGGTCGGTGTACGTCCATTTGTTAGAGGCAAATACGGCCCGGCGAGACGGATAGACAGAGAGAATGGAGCTAGGAGGTGGTGCGAGAGGCCCAGCTACTAGCTAGATAGGGGAGGAGTGTGCGGTTGTGATATCGACGAAAAGAGGGGTGAGAGTTTACACGTGTGTGGGACCGTATGAGAGACACGAGGCAAGGACACATAAAGGAGGAGATTGAAGGTGCGTGTGTATGTTGTAGGCAGACATCGCTGGAGAGGTTTATCGATCGGTGTGTTTCAAAAAGGAGTTGTGGAGACTGTGGGAGAATGACCTAAAGAAAAAAATGAATGTGCGTGATGGATAAAATGCTGAGGGAGGGGGAGGGCGAGGAGGGTGTGTGCATGCACGAGAGAAAGTTAGTGGTAGCTACAAAGGTTAGAGGATTGTGTGGGTGTAAGAGACTAACAAAGATCATAATTTGATATGAAAGTGGGTTCATATATTTGAATAGGAGATCATAGTGTTTTAAACATATGCATGCATGAATATAGCGGTGATACGCATGTTGTGGTTTTGCACATGTTATACCATAATGTGATAATGCATGGCGTTTGCAACTCACAGCTAAATGTCGAACAATCTAAACCATACTATACATCTAACAATCTCACATTTTATTTGAATTTGTGGTAATGTGTGGCGCTTCCAGCTTACAACTAAATATCAAACAATCTAAACAATACTATATACCGAACATTCTCACATTTTATTTGAATTTGTGGTAATGTGTGGTGTTTGCAACTCACATCTAAATACTTGTAAGCGTAGGGGGCGGCGCAGCATACATAATGTGATAAACACATTATACATATGAGACATGGTTTAGATTATGAAGATCTAGCTAGAGCTTGAAATGTACTGTGATTTGAAATCAACATAAAGTGGATTCAAAAAATCGAGTTCGAGTTCATATAGGACACATAGTTCATATGTAACTCGAGACTAATCATGTGGTGTGTTGTGAAGATAATACACAAACGATGGTTTAACTTGACAATAATGATGATTGTAGATCTTATTAAAATGGAGAAACGAATTCAAATGCTTTGACTTCACAACAATCATTATTGTAGATCTTATTCAAATAGAGAAACGAATTCAAATTTAGTTCATATTGAAGCGGTAGTATATACGTTTGGAATGCACTAAAACGTTCATTTGAGTAGTAGGTTGCATGCATTATACACGTAGCAAAATATTTTAATTGAACATAACATGAATTCAAAGTTTTGAATGACATTTGTTGTGCGAATTGATTTGGTATAGTACACGTTAGTCTTGTCCGGAAATTTCAACCCGTGCCTTGTTAGCCCGAAATATTTAAGATATATCTTTGTCTCGTTGTGCTCCGACAACACCCTCCATCTCAACCCGCGCATTGCTATTCCAAAATTACAATGCGCGCAAAAACTCCCACCTCCTGTGAAATCCCGACACGTGAAATGCCCGTGATACCCCTGAACCGAAAGAACCGCCTCAAATGTGTGGGGGTACTTTTGTAACTTACCCCACATTTTGGACAAGCGCGTCCCTAAGCCATGGTTCCCCACTCCCATCCCATCCGCCCACCCATTCGTACACCGACGCCGGGAAAACCCGCGAAGCCCCACACCCTCCTCCGTCTGCCACCCAGCCGGAGCCTCTTCCCCGACGACGTCGTCCACAACAACACCTCGACGTCCCTCATCCACCGTACCGGATGAGGACCCGTCGTCGATCTGGTCGTGCCGCCGGTTCAGCCAACCCATCCTCCACCTCTGATACGTCTCCGCCATATCAATAATTTTTGATTGTTCCATGCCAATATTCTACAACTTTCATAAACTTTTGGCAACTTCTTATACTTTTTTTGGGACTAACATATTGATCCAGTGCCCAATGCCAATTCCTGCTTGTTGCATGTTTTTTGTTTCGCAGAAAATCCATATCAAACGGAGTCCAAACGGGATAAAAACTGACGAAGATTTTTTTGGAATATTTATGATTTTTGGGAAGAAGAATCAACGCGAGACGATGCCCGAGGGGGCCACGAGGCAGGGGGCGCCCCCCAGGGGGTCAGGCGCGCCCTGGGCCCTCGTGGCCACCCCTTAAGGCAGTTGGTGCCCTTCTTTCGTTGCAAGAAAGCTAATTTCCGGATAGAGACCGTTTCCAAAATTCAGCCCAATCAGAGTTACAGATCTCTAGGAATTTAAGAAACGGTGAAGGGCCAGAATCAGGAACGCAGAAACAGAGAAAGACAGAGAGACAGATCCAATCTCGGAGGGGCTCTCGCCCCTCCCATGCCATGGAGACCAAGGACCAGAGGGAACCCTTCTCCCACCTAGGGAGAAGTCCAAGGAAGAAGGAGAAGGAGGGGGGCTCTCTCCCCTCGCTTCCGG
Organism: Triticum aestivum; assembly: GCF_018294505.1. Taxonomy (NCBI): domain Eukaryota; kingdom Viridiplantae; phylum Streptophyta; class Magnoliopsida; order Poales; family Poaceae; genus Triticum; species Triticum aestivum. The sequence goes on along the minus strand of NC_057812.1, from coordinate 163,291,620 downwards.
TGGCACCGGAACGCCGCCGAGGGCCATCATCATCACCGCAATCTTCACCAACAACTTCACCGTCGTCATCACCAACTCTTCCCCCCTCTATGAGGCGGTGTATTCCCTCTTTTACCCGCTTTAATCTCTACTTAAACATGGTGCTCAACGCTATATATTATTTCCCAATGATGTATGTCTATCCAATGATGTTTGAGTAGATCTGTTTTGTCCTATGGGTTAATTGATGATCGTGATCGGTTTGAGTTGCATGTTTTATTATTGGTGATGTCCTATGGTGCTCTCCGTGTCGCGCAAGCATGAGGGATCCCCGATGTAGGGTTTGCAATATGTTCATGATTTGCTTATGGTGGGTGGCGTGAGTGACATAAGCACATACCCGAGTAAGTAGGTTGTTTGCGTATGGGAGTAAAGAGGACTTGATACTTTAATGCTATGGTTGGGTTTTACCTTAATGATCTTTAGTAGTTGCGGACGCTTGCTAGAGTTCCAATCATAAGTGCATATGATCCAAGTAGAGAAAGTATGTTAGCTTATGCCTCTCCCTCAAATAAAATTGCAATAACGATTACCGGTCTAGTTATCGATTGCCTGGGGAGAAATAACTTTCTCGTGACAAAAAGCTCTCTACTAAAACTAATTTAGTTGTATCTTTATCTAAATATCTCCTACTTTTTATTTACGTGCTCTTTATATTCTTGCAAACTTATCCAAAAACACCTACAAAGTACTTCTAGTTTCATACTTGTTCTAGGTAAAGCGAACGCCAAGCGTGCGTAGAGTTGTATCGGTGGTCGATAGAACTTGAGGGAATATTTGTTCTACCTTTAGCTCCTCGTTGGGTTCGACACTCTTACTTATCGAAAGAGGCTACAATTGATCCCCTATACTTGTGGGTTATCAAGACCTCTTTCTGGCGCTGTTGCTGGGGAGTCATAGCGTGGGGTGAATATTCTCGTGTGTGCTTCTTTTCTTTATCACTCAGTAATTTTTATTTGCTGTTCTTAGTTGTTCTCTATCTTTAGTTATGGATATGGAACACGAAATACCAAAAAAATTAGGTGTACTTTCTACTCATGGAGATGGGGAACCTCCTAAAACCCTCGATGCTGGTTATGTGAAAAATATTCTGTACTACTTTGATAATCCTGAGAAAACCCCATTCAATTATGTTATGGGAGACACGTTGGATCAACGTGAATACTTTAGGGATTATCGCTTGACACAAAAAGGGAAACTATTATGGGATGAAATTCATATGTTGCATTGGTATGCTCGGCAACTATGCTTGAGATATGATTATACTTGTTGCTCTAGGATGAAGGCTCCACACCTTCCCTTTTCATGCAAATTTAATGATAATGAAACCTTAGCTTCTTATGCTAATGGTATATATGATTACTATGATGTGGAACAAATAGAAGAATTTGTTGCTTTTATGGGTGCTTATGAAATTGAATCTGTGTTTAAAGAGCGAAAATCTTGATGATGCTGTGTACAGACCTGAAAATTTTGCTATACTTAAATATTGTTATGAGAATTATGAATACAGTTCCAATATTGATGCATTTATTGAGAAAGTCTCCGTTGTCCAAGAGGAGGCTAATATTTTGCAGGAGTCTATGGAAGAAGAAATTATTGAAACTGTGAGCTCATTGGATGGAAAAGATGATGAGGAGAGCGAAGAACAAAAGGAGGAAGAGCGGATTTTCTACCCGTGCCCACTTTCTAATGAGAGTAACTCTTCAACTCATACATTTCTTAATTTCCCTTCGTGCTTACCGAAGGATGATTGCTATGATGATTGTTATGATCCCGTGGATTCTCTTGAAATACCCCTTTTTGATGATGCTTGCTATGCTTGTGGCCAAGATGCCAATATGAATTATGCTTATGGAGATGAACTTGCTATAGTTCCTTATGTTAAACATGAAATCGTTGCTATTGCACCCACGCATGATAGTCCTATTATCTTTTTGAATTCTCCCTACTACATTATATCGGAGAAGTTTGTGCTTATTAAGGATTATATTGATGGGTTGCCTTTTACCGTTACACATGATAATTTTGATAGATATAATATGCATGTGCTTGCTTCTCCAACTTGCAATTATGATGAGAGAGGAACTATATCTCCACCTGTCTATGTTTCCAATATGATAGAATTGCAAGAAACTACGTATACTATGCATTGGCCTTTACTTGGCGTGGATGAATTGTTATTTTATGACATGCGATGCATAGGAAGAGAGTTATACTTCGTTGTTGCATGATATATGTTACTTCGTGCTCACTACTAAATGCCAAATCAATGTTAATTAAAATTGGCTTTGATATACCTTGGGATCCGGGTGGATCCATTACTTGAGCACTATATGCCTAGCTTAATTGCTTTAAAGAAAGCGCTGCCAGGGAGACAACCCGGAAATTTTAGAGAGTCATTTATTTCTGTTTAGTTCTTTTATAAAGTTTAAAAACAAAAAAATAAAGAGGGGAACCCAAAACTTTTCAAAAAAGGAAAGTGAAAGTGAGAGAGACAAGCATTGTTGAAGTGGGAGTGCTCCTTGAACTTTGTTCATGCTCACAGAAACTTTGTGAATCTTAATTACAGAAAATTTTCAATAAAATTAATTATCCCCTTGTACAATTCCATTGTATTATAAAAAATAATGTGCCAAGGTTTTCCTTTAGGATGTTTGCAATGCTTGTTGGTTTGTACGGTGCAGGACAGAAACTTTGGCTGTAGTGCGCGATTTTTCATTTTTTACTGGAACGGCAAACGGTTCTGAAACTTTTTGAACTGCATTTCTGTACAAATTGTTTATTTTTCCTAATTTTGGTAGAATTGTTGTGGTATCAGAAGTATGGTGAATTTTCAGATTGCTACAGACTGTTCTGTTTTTGACAGATTCTGTTTTGATGCATAGTTTGCTTGTTTTGATGAAACTATCAATTTCTATCAGTGGATTAAGCCATGGAAAAGTTATATTAAAGTAGACACAATGAAAAAACAAAATATGAATTGGTTTACAACAGTACTTAGATTAGTGATTTTTTATTATACTAACGGATCTTACCGAGTTTTCTGTTGAAGTTTTGTGTGGATGAACTGTTCGATGATCGAGAAGGTCTCGGTATGAGGAAAAGGAGGAGAGTCAAGAGCTCAAGATTGGGGATGCCCAAGGCACCCCAAGTAAATATTCAAGGAGACTCAAGCGTCTAAGCTTGGGGATGCCCCAGAAGGCATCCCATCTTTCTTCAACAAGTATCTGTATGTTTTCGGATTCGTTTCATTCATGCGATATGTGCAAATCTTGGAGCGTCTTTTGCATTTAATTTTCAATTTTCTTTTATGAACCATGCTGGTATGATATAGTCCTTGGTTGATTTATAGAATGCTCATTGCACTTCACTTAAATCTTTTGAGTATGGCTTTATAGAATGCTTCATGTGCTTCACTTATATCATTTGAAGTTTGGATTGCCTGTTTCTCTTCACATAGAAAACCGCCATTTGTAGAATGCTCTTTTGCTTCACTTATATTTGTTAGAGCGTGGGCATATCTTTTGTAGAAATAATTAAACTCTCTTGCTTCACTTATATCTATTTAGAGAGATGACAGGAATTGGTCATTCACATGGTTAGTCATAAAATCCTACATAAAACTTGTAGATCACTGAATATGATATGTTTGATTCCTTGCAATAGTTTTGCGATATAGAGATGATAATATGTGGGAGGTTCTAGTAAATTGTTGTGTTTAGTAAGGATATTGGTGTTAAGGTTTGTGATTCCCGAAGCATGCACGTATGGTCTACTAACTATGTAACCAAATTGGCGCGCATTGTATTTTGATCGTTTATCTTTGCGTGAAGGTCGGGGGTGCGCGATGGTTAACTCCTACCAACCTCCCCCGTAGGGGCATGCGTAGTAGTACTTTGCTTCGAGGCTAATAAAGTTTTGCAATAAGTATATGAGTTCTTTATGACTAATGTGAGTCCATGGATTATACGCTCTCACCCTTCCAACATTGCTAGCCTCTTCGGTACCGTGCATTGCCCTTTCTCACCTCGAGAGTTGGTGCAAACTTCGCCGGTGCATCCAAACCCCGTGATACAATATGCTCTATCACACATAAGCCTCCTTATATCTTCCTCAAAACAACCACCATACATACCTATCATGGCATTTCCATAGCCATTCCGAGATATATTTCCATGCAACTTCCATCATCATCATATACATGATCTGAGCATTCATTGTCATATTGTTTTGCATGATCGTAAGATAGCTAGCATGATGTTTTCATGGCTTGTCCGTTTTTTATGTCATTGCTACGCTAGATCATTGCACATCCCGGTACACCACCGGAGGCATTCATATAGAGTCATATCTTTGTTCTAGATATCGAGTTGTAATATTGAGTTGTAAGTAAATAAAAGTGTGATGATCATAATTATTAGAGCATTGCCCCAGTGAGGAAAGGATGATGGAGACTATGATTCCCCCACAAGTCGGGATGAGCCTCCGGACTTTGTGAAAAATAAAAGAGGCCAAAGAAGCCCAAATATAAAAAAGAGGCCAAAGAATCCCACCAAAAAATTAAATAAAAAATAAAAAAAGAAAGAAAAAAATGAGAGAAAAAGAGAGAAGGGACGATGTTACTATCCTTTTACCACACTTGTTCTTCAAATAGCACCATGTTCTTCATATAGAGAGTCTCTTAAGTTATCACTTTCATATACTAGTGGGAATTTTCATTATAGAACTTGGCTTGTATATTCCGATGATGTGCTTCCTCAGATGCCCGAGGTCTTCATGAGCAAGCAAATTGGATGCACACCCACTTAGTTTTAGTTTGAGCTTTCATACACTTATAGCTCTAGTGCATCCGTTGCACAGAAATCCCTACTCCTCGCATTGACATCAATTGATGGGCATCTCCATAGCCCATTGATTAGCCGCGTCGATGTGAGACTTTATCCCTTTTGTCTTCTCCACACAACCTCCACCATCATACTTTATTCCACCTATAGTGCTATATCCATGGTTTGCGCTCATGTATTGCGTGAGGGTTGAAAAAGCTGAAGCGCGTTAAAAAGTATGAACCAATTGCTTGGCTGATACCGGGATGGGCATGAGGGGTACCTTGTGTTAAGAAAAGGAAGCATAAAAGACTATATGATTTTGTAGGGATAGCGTTCTTTAGCATTGATATTTTGAAAGACATGATTGTTTGTTGGGATGCCTGACTATTATTGTTTTTATGTCAAATGATAGAATATTGCTTGGAATGACTCGTGTCTTAATATTCATGCCATGATTAGATATATGATCAAGATTATGCTAGGTAGCATTCCACATCAAAAATTATCTTTTTTATCATTTACCTACTCGAGGACGAGCAGGAATTAAGCTAGGGGATGCTGATACGTCTCTGTTGTATCTATAATTTTTGATTGTTCCATGCCAATATTCTACAACTTTCATAAACTTTTGGCAACTTTTTATACTATTTTTGGGACTAACATATTGATCCAGTGCCCAGTGCCAAGTCCTGTTTGTTGCATGTTTTTTGTTTCACAGAAAATCCATATCAAATGGAGTCCAAACGGGATAAAAACTGACGGTTATTTTTTGGAATATTTATGATTTTTGGGACGAAGAATCAATGCGAGACGATGCCCGAGGGGGTCACGAGGCAGGGGGCACGCCCCAGGGGGTCAGGCGCGCCCTGGGCCCTCGTGGCCACCCCTAAGGCGGTTGGTTCCCTTCTTTCGCCGCAAGAAAGCTATTTTCCGGATAGAGATCGTGTCCAAAATTCAGCCCAATCGGAGTTACAGATCTTCAAGAATTTAAGAAACGGTGAAGGGCCAGAATCAGGAACACAGAAACAGAGAGAGACAGAGAGACATATCCAATCTCGAAGGGGCTCTCACCCCTCCCACTCCATGGAGACCAAGTACCAAAGGGAGAACCCTTCTCCCACCTAGGGAGAAGGCCAAGGAAGAAGGAGAAGGAGGGGGGCTCTCCCCCCCTCGCTTTTGGTGGCGCCGGAACGCCGCCGGGGGCCATCGTCATCACCGCAATCTTCACCAACAACTTCACTGCCGTCATCACCAACTCTTCCCCCCTCTATGCAGCAGGGTATTCCCTCTTTTACCCGCTGTAATCTCTACTTAAACATGGTGCTCAACGCTATATATTATTTCCCAATGATGTATGTCTGTCATGTGATGTTTGAGTAGATCCGTTTTGTCCTATGGGTTAATTGATGATCATGATTGGTTTGAGTTGCATGTTTTATTAATTGTGTTGTGCTATGGTGCTCTCTGTGTCGGCAAGTGTGAGGCATCCCTGTTGTAGGGTTTGCAATATGTTCATGATTTGCTTATGGTGGGTGGTGTGTGTGACAGAAGCACATACCCGAGTAAGTAGGTTGTTTACGTATGGGAGTAAAGAGGACTTGATACGTTAATGCTATGGTTGGGTTTTACCATAATGATCTTTAGTAGTTGCGGACGCTTGCTAGAGTTCCAATCATAAGTGCATATGATCCAAGTAGAGAAAGTATGTTAGCTTATGCCTCTCCCTCAAATAAAATTGCAATAACGATTACCGGTCTAGTTATCGATTGCCTAGGGACAAATAACTTTCTCTTGACAAAATGCTCTCTACTAAAACTAATTTAGTTGTGTCTTTATCTAAACAGCTCCTACTTTTTATTTACGTGCTCTTTATATTCTTGCAAACTTATCCAAAAACACCTACAAAGTACTTCTAGTTTCATACTTGTTCTAGGTAAAGCGAACGTCAAGCGTGCGTAGAGTTGTATCGGTGGTCGATAGAACTTGAGGGAATATTTGTTCTACCTTTAGCTCCTCATTGGGTTCGACACTCTTACTTATCGAAAGAGGCTACAATTGATCCCCTATACTTGTGGGTTATCAACCTCCAAGGAGTTGCCCCGACGTTCCCCTCGTCTTTCGCGCAACCTCCATTCCCACACCGCCGTCTTCACCTGCACCACCGGAAGAGCATCATCATCACTGTTTCCTCGGATGAAGCTGCGGCCTAATCGGCGCCACCAAAGAGGTTGTACACTAATTGCCGCATTTTCTTCTTGATTCGATCTCACGGTGCTGTCGGCGCTCGGTCCCGAGCCGAAACGGCGCGCCTCCATCCACGACGGCGTCGCCGGCCACTTCCTCCACGGCGTCGCTCCCTAGGCGGCAACGTCCACATCAGTAGGAGCTGCTGCTGCTTTAGCTCTCACTCGCGCTGCTGCCCTGCTCTTGCTCTCGGTCCCCTGCCTTGTCTGCTCTTGCTCTTGCTTGTGCTGCTGCTCTCGCTCTTGCTCTTGCTTGCGATGCTGCTCCGATTTAGCTACACTTCAGTCGACTGAATCGACTTTTGGGTCAGTCGATTTTCAGGGGGTGGGGGGTGGCTTGCCGGAGTTAAGGAAGAACCAGCTGCAGCGGGGATGGGGGCTCGCCGGAGACGTACCCCACTATCTATCTTAGGATTCAGGGTGGGGGCGGTGGTCGCCGGCGGTGGCGTGGGGATCGCCAGAGAAAAAGCTCGGCACGGGGGGGGCCTAGAGGGATGGCTAGGGCGGCGGTGGACCGGCGGTGGGGAGTGTTTTCGAGGCGGGTGGGGCGGCGCACCGCCGGCCGCGGGCGGCGGTGGCGGCCGTTTGGCCGGTGTTGGCTGGCGGCTCAGGGGGTGGAGGTTGAAGATGAACTACATGCCCTTGACTTCCTACCCAACGGCTGCAAAATCGACTGAACATGCAACTTAGCTATCCGTGATGGACTCTCTTGAACGCCATCATTATTTATCTATGCGCGTTTGAGCTGTGCATTTGTCGATTGCCCTGGGAGCTGAGCTAGTAGGGCAGTGGCCTGGGTCCAAAGTAATAGAAGTAGCACAAAAACGTTTTTTTAGTGTAGGCTTTTCCTTGCTCAAGCCTGCCTACTAGAATCGCTAGTGCTTGAAAGGAAAAGTGAATGAAAAACATAGGAATTGGAAAGTTTCGTATGGTCCTACTTTTCATGAATTTGGTGCAAAGGAACCGAGCAAAGGAAAACTATAGGATTTGTTCCTTTAGTGTCTCGTTGAAAGAAAAACCGTAGGAATTTTAATTTCCACTTGTCCTCCTTTTCAAATTCCTATTCATGAAGCACAAGACTGAGAGATAGTAGCATAATAGCATTATAGCCGTACATTTTCTTGTGGTTCGACTTAATCTCACCATGCTTCTTTGCATCCTCTGATCTTCCAATTCTTGTGAACCAAACACCCAGATTGGCAGAAATCATGTGTTTTTAAATTCTCTATTTTGCACGTGCATTCCTATCCTATTCCTGTCTATTTCCTATCCCTGCATTGTTAGAATCCTCAAATTCAAACAAGCCCTTACACAATTACTTTTGTTAAATATATGTGTCAAAGAAAACATTGTGTGGTTTGTCCTGCTCATGCGGTGTTGTGTTCCACCCCAGCTCAGCTGCTCCGACGACGGAAGGTTTCACCACAGTAGGGATCCGCTCTCAGACTGTCTTTCGCCGCCTCAAATCTTCTTCCCCACCGCCAGCAGCCATGACGACTGCATTACCATCATCAACTGAGCAGATGACCTTGAGGACTACACGGGTCCGCAAGAGAGGTCGCACTCTTCTGTGTATGCTTACGTTATGCATCGCTTAATATGATGACATGCTACTTTATCGTCATGCTCACCTATTAGACTCTGCGTCAGGTCCAAACTTATGCTGAAACTTGAGTTTTTAAATGGTTGTGGGGTACATATTGGGGCAGCAATCAGTACTATTTGGTTAACCTCAGGTGTCTACTACGAGTTTCATGTTGGGTGCAAAGAAACATTAAAGGAGCCATTATATGTATTTTTTAACTAAAGCTATTATCCGCCCGCTATCATTGTTTTGGGTCTATCCACAGTTTGCTACCATCACTCTGGATTTGTGCATGCACTCCTTACATAATCTCACTATGTTTTATTCCTATGCATGTCAGTTATTGTACACAATGGAACTGGACAAGTAGAGCAAAAGAGACGAGCCTTGCGTGGCAATAAAATTTCATGCAGACGTCGCTCCATGGTGGGTGCAAAGGCAGCCCCCCTCCACCCATTTTGGATCGTCATCAAGAGGAAGATAACTGTTCTGAGGGGGATTCAGAAGCATAAGACCACTCCTATTTACCCCATGAGGTCTTCGCTCTAACTTGGCATGCTGATGTTGGTAATATCATGCATATGGTGCCTTGCATTGCTTACTGTATACATCAAATATGCCATCTGCTTAGTTTAGACATGCTTTGTGTCAATGCCATCTGTTTAGTTTCTTTATCGTATATGTAAATCATGTAATGCCATCTTGTTTAGCCAGGCATTATATATGTGAATTTTGCAATGCCACCCTAGTTAGCCAGTCATCTTATATGTGAATTATATCATGACTTAATTTTTTATTACGTGTTAAATTTGTTAACAATTTTAGTACATTCATTTACTCTTCCTGTGCATCAGCCATTCGGCACAGTCATGGAAAATCTGGGGTGGAAACAAGGTCTTCAGAGCAGACAATGCTATCTGATGAAGCGCATGTCTTGCTGGTTACAGGTAGCTCCTCAGAGGAGGATTCAGAGACAGATGACCAGTCCTATTCCCCCCCCCACCAAGGTGCATGCTCTAACTTGGCAGGGTTATGTTGCTCATATCATGTGTATGGTATCTTGCATTGCTATGTTATTTGCTTAGTTTAGACATGCCTTGTGTGAATGCCACATGTTTAGTGTCTAATTACCATATATGTGAACTATGCAATGCCATCTTGTTGCAAGACATTATATATGTGAATTATGCAATGCTATCTTGTTGCAAGGCATTATATATGTGAATTATGCAATGCCATGATGTTTAGCCAAGCATCATATATGTGAATTATATCATGTCTGTCACATCCCTAGTTCTGGTATGACCTAGGCTAGCCCTTCATGTTTGCATCATGTTTAAATTGCATTTAAATTTGAAATGGAGATTTGTGAAACCCTCAGAATCATTTCTGAAAATGACCCAAGTAAAAATTGCTCCAAAAGGGTCCAAGAAAATGCTCATGTTGCTCTCTGAAAATATTGGACAGAGATAAAAATCAAACCAATATTTTAAAGAGCTCATAAGTATTTATTTTGGGCATTTGGAATTAATCCAGTATTTATTTGTGTTGGATAAATATTTTTATATATATAAAATATTGTCCAATAATTCTGAATTTTGGTGAGGGGCTTTGGATTAATCCCTTAGGTCCCTACAAAATTTGACAGAATTAAATAAAATGATTTAGTATTTTTACCAAATCAGAAACAAATGTCAGAAAATAGAAAAGAAAACAAAATGGAAATGTTTACATGGGTTACCGCGGCCTGGCACTGTGCAGCCGGCCTGGCCCAGTGGCCCAACAGGCCGGCCCAGTCGACTGGCCAGTGCCAGTCGTCCTCCACCTCCCGCCAGGAGGACAGTGCGCACGTGGCCGCCGCGCGCGAGCACACGCCGGCCACCTCCTGCCTGCCTGCCTCGCCCCCTCGACGGCCTGGATGCCTCTTGCGTCGCCACACTATCCCCCGTCTCTCTCTCGTCCCCATCCCCTCCTCTGCTCTCTCTCCCTCGCACGCACCGGGCGGCCCCGTCGCCGCCGACGTACACCACCGCAGCCTCCGGCCTCCACACGCCTCTCCGCCGCACCAAGAAGCTCCGCAGCTGACTTCTACGCCATCTCCGCCAAGCCACGCGAGCGGACGCGCCCTACAGCGGCTCCCCTGACCTCTTCTTCACCGTGGGCTGCCGCGGATCTCCCCCGTCGACTTGCCGCCGTCCGAGCTTCCCCGAGCATGCTGGCCATCCCTACGGCACTGCTGTGAGCCCCCGAGCGTTCTCCCCCTCTCCCCACGGTCAATCCCCTCCTCGAGCCGCCTAGCCACCGGAGCCGAGAGCTCCGTGCCGCCGGCCATGGCGCCGCCGTTGCCAGAGGACAAGCCAGCCGCTCCCGTGCGTGTCACCTTGCTCCTGGTGATGCTAGGGGGCCGTAGAAGCCCTCCGCAGCCAGTATCGTGCCCCGTAGCTCGATTCTGGCCGAACCAGTGCTCCGGCCGCTGCCTCGAGCTCGTTTCCGGCGAGCTCTGGCACCCCCACAGCCTCCTACTTGCTCCAAACGATGCGGACGAGCTCCAGCTCCTCGTCCGTGGTCTCTGCCGCACGTTTGGTCGCCGGAAGGCGATTTCCGATGCCTCCGCCGCATCCGGCCTCGCCGGCGTCGAGTCGCCGACGGCCTTTGACCCCGCTGATAGGAGGTTTAACCTTTCCGTGGGTCGCCGACATGTGGGGCCCGGCCTGTTAAGTTTTAGTTAGGATTAGTTTAACAACTAATTAAACCCTGTTTAACTAATTGGGTCACTGACGCATGGGCCCAACCCCATTAACTAAACCAGTTTAGGTTTATTTTAAATTAGGATTAGCCACAGACACTGACGTGTGGACCCCAGACGTTAGGTTTGACCTGGTCAGCCGCCTTTGACCTGATGACGAAAGCATGACGCTGTGCTGACGCATTATATCATTTTCTGGAATTAAGATAAATCAGGAAATTCCAGAAAATGATATAAACTTCAAAAATTCATAGAAATTCAACCGTAGCTCAGATTGAAATAATTTATATATGAAAAATTATTAGAAAAATTCAATCTATCCATCTGTACCATTTTCATGCATGACAAACCATCTATACATGCTGTATATATGAAAACACACTTATGGCATATTTAAGAGCTTAATTTGGAGTTGTATTTGAACCGTTCGTTCAAATGGACTTCAACCAAATAAATGCTAGATGCATTAAATCAAACAACATCACATACTCATGCCATGTTCATGCATCATAATGTTGCATATGCTTGTGTTTGATTTTTGGCACCGTTCCTTCTCGATAGGTCCTGCTCCGGAGAGTGTTCGAGAGTACCTGTCTAAGGAGCAGTGCCCCCCTGTTGATCTACTAGGCAAGCAACCCCCCTTGTTCATTCCGATACAATCCCACTCTCTCCCTCCTGCTCTCTTTTATTGCATTAGGACAACAACGATTCAACTGCTACTTTATGCTGCGATAGTTGAACCCATTCCTCTGCACGACCTGTCATTGCCACAGTAAATAGTTGAAACCCACTAGCATGTGTAGGAGTTGATTGAGCCATGTGGTGTTCCTACCATGCCATGCCTGCTATTGCTTAGAGTTGTGTCAGGTCTGATTCATTGGGAATGGATTGGAGTGTTATGCTATGTTCTGATGCTGAGAGTTAAGCGTGTGAACACGATTTGGTAAAAGGTAGCGGTGAGAGGCCATGTAGGAGTACATGGTGGGTTGTCTCATTGGGACCGTCCTTAAGAACTGAGTTCTGTGGAAGTTGTCCAATGACTAGCTACTACCACACATTAGGCTCCGGGCGCTCCAAGCTCTCTCGACTTATTAACCAACTTGATCTCTGTCCAGGAGTTGCAAATAGTTTCTGGTGTTCATAGGTAGTGCTATTTTTCTACCGAGTGGCACCCGACAGGGTGGACTTGGGACAGACTAGGCACACGTGGCCCGGTGTACCGAGTGGCACCCGGATGGTGGGCTCGGGAACCTTGTACACATCGTTTGGGGCCGTGAGCGAAACCCCGGCCGGATCTCCTTGCGGATGGAACCCGAATAGGCGATAAACCTGGACTAGAGTCTTGTTTGGTTACTCAAGTCGTGGCTGACACCCTAGCCAGGCTTCCGCTTGAAGGTTGCCGAGATGCATGACGTGTATATGGTGATAAGTGGTGAGAGTGTGTGTGAAGTACACCCCTGCAGGGTTATCATGATCTATTCGAATAGCCGTGTCCTCGGTTATGGACTTCTTGGATGCTTATGTGGTACATAGACAACTTAACATGGATTCTCTAAAATGCTCAAGACAAGTGTGAGTGCTATGGATGGCCTTCTCGTAAGGAGACGAGGATGAATCCATAGTAGTGTATTGATGTGGTGATTAGTGGACTCGTGTGCGCTGCCTCATCTCAAAGAAGTTTCTCGTTGTCGTAGAACAGGATAGCCACTGAGTCAAAGCTGGCTTGCTGCAACTAAACCCCACATTACCTTCTTGATACAAATGCATGTATGATAGGATCTGATGTAAGCCTTGCTGAGTACCTTTGTACTCACGTTTGCTTTATTTATGTTTTGCAGGTGAGACATCTGTCTCACTAGTAGTACCGCTTGGACTTCGACGAGTAGCTTGTTACCTCAGCTACGATCTCGTACCCTTGGGAGGGACTTGTAGATAGTCAGGCTTCTCATCCTTTTTCCTTTTGTAGTTGTCTGTACTCAGACATGTAATGCTTCCATTGCTTGTATGCTCTGAATGATGGGTCATGTGACCCCTGTTTGTATTTAATGCTATGTGGCTCTTCTGGGCATTTATCTATATGAGTTTGCGTTATGTTGTGATGCCATGTTGTATAGCACATACTTGCATGTTATGCGTACGTGTGACGTGTATTGCTATGTGTGGGATCCGACAATCTAGTTGTTTATCCTTGGCAGCCTCTCTTATGGGGAAATGTAGTCTAGTGCTTCCTTGAGCCATAGTAGTCCGCTACAGCCCGGTTCACCGAAGTCCTGCTAGCCCAGCACTACTGCTCAGGACACTTGACTGGCCGACATGTGTTTCACTTCGTTCCTGTGTCTGTCCCTTCGGGGAAATGTCACGCGGTGTCATCCGGAGTCCCACCTAGCCTGCTACAGCCTGGGTTCCCGGAATCCTATTAGCCCAGTGCTACAGCCCGGATTCACACGCTGCTAACCGACATGCTCGATGTGAATCATGTATGCCTGTCCCCATAGGTTAGTGCCGTTTTGGGTTCACGACTAGCCATGTCGGCCCGGGTTCTCTGTCATATGGATGCTAGCGACACTATCATATACGTGAGCCAAAAGGCGCAAACGGTCCTGGGCCATGGTAAGGCGACACCCGTGGGGATACCATGCGTGAGGCCCCAAAGTGATATGAGGTGTTACATGCTAGATCGGTGTGACTTAGAATCAGGGCCCCGGCAGCTTTGGTATCAGAGCCTGACTGCCTGTAGGATTACCAAGCCAACCTGGTCGAAGTTGAGTCTAGGAATTCTTTAGTTATATAGGGGAATTGATTGTGGAAGGGAACGTAAGGCTCTTTTACTCCTTATGCCTCATGCCTTCTGATCCGAGTCATCCTATCTTTCCTACGGGGTTAAGGAACTAGGCATTCTCTTCCGTCTATCAGGATCACGTGTTACTACTCCGTAGTCTCTAAGGTTTGGTTGATCTGAGTCATATCCCAGTTTGAGTACCTCCGGTGTAGCCTGTTTAGCAATATCCCAGAACCTTGAGTGATGATGTTGAGTATGGTGCTACCCCGTCTTTTGCAGAATGTCTCATTTCGAGCATTTTACTGCCGTTATGCTGTAGGAATTGTCCTAGGAGTTCAAGAGATAGTATTTTCCTCGTACTACATTCTACATTCTTATGATGATGCTGAATCCATCCTTGTTTCCTTTGTTGGTTCTTCAGGATGTCGTCAGTTAACTGAAGTTATGTTGCTCATACCCGGAACCACAGAGATGGTAGGGATGAGGATCCTCCCGACCAGCCTTCGTTGGTAGAGTTCATGTTAGAGATGGAGAAGAACAAGCGAGAGTCTAACCGCTTGTTAGCACGTATTGAGGAGAACACCTCCCATCAGCACAAAGAGTCAGCGTCCATCTATGATTTCATTGGTCTGAAACCACCTACCTTCCATCATTCCATTGAACCACTCGATGCAGATGACTGGCTACGTAGTATCACACACAAGCTGCATTCTGCGAACGTAGCTGAAAGTGACAAGGTCACCTACGCTGCTTATCATCTAGAAGGTCTTGCTAGTATTTGGTGGCAGAACTATGAGGCTATGCTTCCAGCTGGCCAGATACCCACCTGGAGAGATTTCACTAAGGCTTTTCACGAGCATCACATCCCTCTGGCTCTCATCGACCGCAAGAGAGAAGAGTTCTGTAGTTTCACCCAGAGTAAGATGGTTGTTGATGCTTAGAGAGTTTGAGAACCTTGCCCGCTATGCTACAGAAGAGGTGTCCACGGACGCCAAGAAGAAGGCTAGGTTCCAGAAGGGTCTCAACCCCAAGTTGCATCGTGATCTCCACTTGCATCATTGCAATACATTCCAGGATCTTGTGATCAAGGCCATTAATGCAGAGACAACTCAACTCACTTACGAGGAGTCTCGTAAGCACACCCGTGGTTTGGGTTCTTCTTCCGGTTCTACTTCGCAGAAGCGCTGGATTTGGGTTCCGAACTCCGCTCTTCCACCCGGTTATACACCAAGGCCATCTTGTGTGGCACCTCACCCAGTTCAGTTACATGCTCCACCAGGCCTATTGGTAGACCGCTTGTCAAAGCGGGTCCACATCCTACTTCAGGGACTTGTTTCACATGCGGAGAGCCAGGACACTATGCACGTGACTGCTCTCAAACCAACTATGCTCCACCCCAGCCTGAGAAGTCTGTTGGCCGTGGTAAGCCATCACTCAAGATGATTAGTGTCAAGTTAGGTCCCACTGAACGTGGATGTGTGCATCATGTCTCAGCTAAAGACGCTCATGATGATCCGGATGTCGTTCTTGGTACACTCCTTGTCAACTGTCATCCAGCTTCGGTTCTGTTTGATATCGGAGCATCTCACTCCTTCATCTCTGAAGGCTATGCTCGTTTGCACGACATGTCATTTTGTGATATGCCAACTCCACTTGAAATCCAAATTCCAGGGTCTAGGTGGCAAACCACCAGAATAAGCCATGGTAATGAAATCCTTGTTGGCAGACTTGTATTCCTTGCATCACTTATAGCCCTCAAGTCTACAGATATTAACATCATCTTGGGTATGGACTGGATGAAAGCTCATTATGCCAAGATTGATTGTTACACAAGGTCTGTTCAGCTTACACACCCATCTGGCGAGATAGTCACTGTCTCCACTAGAGTTGCAAAGCGCCAGCTCTATTCTCTTAATGCCAACCCTCTTCCTGACCTTGAAGATATCCCGGTAATCCGTGACTTTCCGGATGTCTTTCCAGAGGAACTGCCAGGTATTCCACCTGACAGAGATGTAGAGTTTGTCATAGATCTTATCCCAGGAACCGCTCCAATCTCTAGGAGACCTTACAAGATGGCACCCTTAGAACTAGATGAGCTTAAGAAACAACTCGATGAATCCTTGCAAAAGGGTTTCATCCATCCTAGTTCTTCTCCCTGGGCTTGCCCCGTCCTCTTCGTCAAGAAGAAGGATGGTACGGACCGGATGGTTGTAGATTATCGTCCCGTTAATTTGGTCACGATAAAGAACAAGTATCCGCTCCCCAGGATCAATGACCTGTATGATCAGCTCGTTGGATCCTCAGTCTTTTCCAAGATGGATTTGAGGTTAGGCTACCACCAAATCAAGATCAGAAATGGGGACATTCCTAAGACGGCTTTTGTCACTCGTTATGGTCAGTACGAGTACACCGTCATGTCCTTTGGTCTAACCAACGCTCCAGCTACTTTCTCTGCTTGATGAACTCGATCTTCATGGAGTACTTAGATAAGTTCGTCGTGGTTTACCTCGATGATATTCTTATTTACTCGAAGAACAAGGAAGATCACGCCGAACATCTTAGACTTGTGCTAGAAAAACTTAGAGAGCACCACCTTTATGCCAAGTTCTCCAAGTGCGAATTTTGGTTGCCAGAAGTGACCTACCTAGGCCACGTGATATCTGGTAAGGGCATTGCCGTCAATCCCGAGAGAGTTCAGGCCGTTCTTGATTGGACCCCGCCTGAAATAGTTAAGCAAGTTAGGAGTTTCCTTGGTCTAGCCAGTTATTGTCGCCGCTTCGTTGAGAACTTCTCCAAAGTGGCCAAACCTCTCACGGAACTTCTCAATCAAGATAAAAGGTTTGAGTGGTCCCCATAGTGTGAGCACAGTTTTTAGGAACTGAAAAGACGCCTGACTTCTGCTCCCATACTTGTGCCACCGGATTTCACTAAGGACTTTGTTATCTATTGTGATGCCTCACGATAGGGACTAGGTTGCATTCTTATGCAAGATCGCCATGTGATTGCCTATGCATCTCGATAGTTGCATCCACATGAGGAGAATTATCCTACACATGATCTAGAGCTTGCAGCCGTAGTCTATGCACTTAAGACCTGGCGACATTACCTTCTTGGTAAACGTTGCGAGATTTACACCGATCACCAGAGTCTCAAGTATATCTTCACCCAACCAGATTTGAACCTTAGACAAAGACGTTGGTTGGAGTTGATCTCAGATTACAACTTAGGGATTACCTACACCCCAGGCAAGGGGAATGTCATGGCTGATGCGCTAAGTCGTAAGTCCTATTGCAATAATGTTATGTTTTAGCAGGGCCAACCACTTCTTCATGAGGAATTCTATAAGCTTAACCTTCACATTGCTCCTCATGGATTCCTTTCTACCTTGGTGGCGAAACCTACTCTTGTGGATCAGATCATCTCTGCTCAGAAGCAGGAGACGGGAATTTCCCGGATCAAGAGAAACATTAACAAGGGAGTTGGTGGTAGTTTCTCTATAGATGATCGTGGTGTTGTTTTCTTTGAGAGTCGCTTGGTGGTTTCCAAGAATCAACATCTTCTACAATTAATCCTTAAGGAGGCGCATGAATCTCCTCTACGATTCATCCCGGTAGTACTAAGATGTATCAGGACCTACGGCAGAGGTTCTGGTGGACTAGGATGAAGAGAGAAATTGCCCAGTTTATTGCTAACTGCGATGTTTGTCGTCGCGTTAAGGTAGAACATCAAAGGCCTGCTGGCACCCTTCAACCTTTAGCTATTCCTGAGTGGAAATGGGATAAAGTTGGTATGGACTTCATCACCGGCTTTCCCACGACCAAGAGAGGGAATAATGCTATCTTCGTAGTCATTGATCGTCTTTCCAAAGTGGCTCACTTCCTACCTGTTCGAGAGAGTATCACTGCTAGTCAGCTCGCTGACTTATATGTTTCTCGAATAGTGTCACTTCATGGTGTTCCACTAGAGATCAATTCAGACCGTGGTAGTCTTTTCACTTCTCATTTCTGGGAGAGTTTCCAAACTGCCATGGGCACCCATCTTTCCTTCATTACCGCTTTCCACCCTCAATCAAGTGGTCAGGTGGAAAGGGTCAACCAGATTCTCGAATACATGCTTAGAGCTTGTGTTATCTCATTCGGTATGGATTGGGAGAAGTGTCTTCCCTTCGCTGAGTTTGCTTATAACAATAGCTACCAATCCAGCCTCAAGAAAGCTCCTTTTGAGGTTCTGTATGGATGAAGATGTCGAACACCTTTGAACTGGTCAGAAACCGGTGAAAGACAATTCTTTGGACCGGATATGATCCAGGAGGCAGAAGAGTAAGTTTGCATCATTCGTGAGAACTTTAAAACAGCCCAATCTCATCAAAAGAGCCAGTATGACCGTAGTCATAAGGAAGTGGCTTATGAAATTGGCGACAAGGCTTATCTTCGGGTTACTCCCTTGAAGGGTACCCATCGTTTCGGTATCAAGGGCAAGTTGGCTCCTCGTTACATTGGTCCTTTTCGCATTCTCGCTAAACGAGGAGAGGTTGCCTACCAGTTGGAACTACCCCCACATCTTTCTCGAGTTCATGATGTCTTCCACGTCTCTCAACTCAGGCGTTGCTTCTCGGATCCCATCCACGGAGTGGACCACGAAGCACTTGATCTTCAAGATAACCTCACCTATCACGAGTACCCTGCTCGCATCCTTGATCAAGCAGAGCATGTCACTCGATGTCATAACATCAAGTTTCTCAAGGTTCAGTGGTCTCATCATTCCGAGAGAGAAGCTACCTGTGAGCGTGAAGATCGTCTTCGACTTGAGTACCCCGCTTTCTTTCCGCCAACTCCTGAATCTCGGGACGAGATTCTTTCGAGTGGGGGCGAGCTGTCACATCCCTAGTTCTAGTATGACCTAGGCTAGCCCTTCATGTTTGCATCATGTTTAAATTCCATTTAAATTTGAAATGGGGATTTGTGAAACCCTCAGAATCATTTCTGAAAATGACCCAAGTAAAAATTGCTCCAAAAGGGTCCAAGAAAATGCTCATGTTGCTCTCTGAAAATATTGGACAGAGATAAAAATCAAACCAATATTTTAAAGAGCTCATAAGTATTTATTTTGGGCATTCGGAATTAATCCAGTATTTATTTGCGTTGGATAAATATTTTTTTATATATAAAATATTGTCCAATAACTCTAAATTTTGGTGAGGGGCTTTGGATTAAGCCCTTAGGTCCCTGCAAAATTTGAAAGAATTAAATAAAATGATTTAGTATTTTTACTAAATCAGAAACAAATGTCAGAAAATAGAAAACAAAACAAAATGGAAATGTTTACCTGGGTTACCGCGGCCTGGCACTGTGTAGCCGGCCTGGCCCAGTGGCCCAACAGGCCGGCCCAGCCGACTGGCCAGTGCCAGTCATCCTCCACCTCCCGCCAGGAGGACAGCGCGTGCGTGCCCGCCGCGCGCGAGCACACGCCGGCCACCTCCTGCCTGCCTGCCTCGCCCCCTCGAAGGCCTGGACGCCTCTGGCGTCGCCACGCTACCCCCCGTCTCTCTCTCGCTCTCTCTTGTCCCCATCCCCTCCTCTGCTCTCTCTCCCTCGCACGCACCGAGCGGCCCCGTCGCTGTGATGTTCACCACCGCGGCCACCGGCCTCCACACGCCTCTCCGCCGCACCAAGAAGCTCCACAGCTGACTTCTACGCCATCTCCGCCAAGCCACGCGAGCGGACGCGCCCTGTAGCGGCTCCCCGACCACTTCTTCACCGTCAGCCGCCGCGGATCTCCATCGTCGACTTGCCGCCGTCCGAGCTTCCCCGAGCACGCTGGCCATCCCTACGGCACTGCTGTGAGCCCCCGAGCGTTCTCCCCCTCTCCCCGCGGTCAATCCCCCCTCTAGCCGCCTAGCCACCGGAGCCGAGAGCTCCGTGCCGACGGCCATGGCGCCGCGGTGGCCAGAGGCCAAGCCAGCCGCTCCCGCGCGCGTCACCTTGCTCCTGGTGACGCCAGGAGGCCATAGAGGCCCTCCGCAGCCCCTGCCGTGCCCCGTAGCTCGATTCTGCCCGAACCCGTGCTCCGGCCGCTGCCTCGAGCTCGTTTCCGGCGAGCTCTGGCACCCCCATAGCCTCCTGCTTGCTCCAAATGACGCGGAAGAGCTCCAGCTCCTCGTCCTTGGTCTCCGCCGCGCGTTTGGTCGCCGGAAGGCGATTTCCGATGCCTGCGCCGTGTCCGGCCTCGCCGGGGTCGAGTTGTCGGCGGCCTTTGACCCCGTTGACAGGAGGTTTGCCCTTTCCGTGGGTCGCCAACATGTGGGGCCCGGCCTGTTAAGTTTTAGTTAGGATTAGTTTAACAACTAATTAAACCCTGTTTAACTAATTGGGTCACTGACGCGTGGGCCCAACCCCATTAACTAAACTAGTTTAGGTTTATTTTAAATTAGGATTAGCCACAGACACTGACATGTGGAGCCCACACGTCAGGTTTGACCAGGTCAGCCGCCTTTGACCTGCTGATGTAAGCATGACGCTGTGCTGACACATTATATCATTTTCTGGATTTAAAATAAATGAGGAAATTCCAGAAAATGATATAAACTTCAAAAATTCATAGAAATTCAACCGTAGCTCAGATTGAAATAATTTATATATGAAAAATTATCTGAAAAATTCAATATATCCATATGTACCATTTTCATGCATGACAATCCATCTATACATGCTGTATATATGAAAACACACTTATGGCATATTTAAGAGCTTAATTTGGAGTTGTATTTGAACCCTTGGTTCAAATGGACTTCAACCAAATAAATGCTAGATGCATTAACTCAAACAACATCACATACTCATGCCATGTTCATGCATCATAACGTTGCATATGCTTGTGTTTGATTTTCGACACCGTTCCTTCTCGATAGGTCCTGCTCCGGAGAGTGTTCGAGAGTACCTATTTGAGGAGCAGTGCCCCCCTGTTGATCTACCAGGCAAGCAACCCCCTTGTTCATTCCGATACAATCACACTCTCTCGCTCCTGCTCTCTTTTATTGCATTAGGACAACAACGAACCAACTGCTACTTTATGCTGCGGTAGTTGAACCCATTCCTCTGCACGACCTGTCATTGCCACAGTAAATAGTTGAAACCCACTAGCATGTGTAGGAGTTGATTGAGACATGTGGTGTTCCTACCATGCCATGCCTGCTATTGCTTAGAGTTGTGTCAGGTCTGATTCATTGGGAATGGATTGGAGTGTTATGCTATGTTCTAATGCTGAGAGTTAAGCGTGTGAACACGATTTGGTAAAAGGTAGCGGTGAGAGGCCATGTAGGAGTACATGGTGGGTTGTTTCATTGGGACCGTCCTTAATAACTGAGTTCTGCGTAAGTTATCCAATGACTAGCTACTACCACACATTGGGCTCCGGGCGCTCCAAGCTCTCTCGACTTATTAACCAACTTCATCTCTATCCAGGAGTTGCAAATAGTTTCTGGTGTTTATAGGTAGTGCTATTTTTCTACTGAGTGGCACCCGGCAGGGTGGACTTGGGACAGACTAGGCACATGTGGCCCGGTGTACTGAGTGGCACCCGGATGGTGGGCTCGGGAACCCTGTACACATCGTTTGGGGCCGTGAGCGAAACCCCGGCCAGATCTCCTTGCGGATGGAACCCGAATAGGCGATAAACCTGGACTAGAGTCTTGTTTGGTTACTTAGGTCGTGGTCGACACCCTCACTAGGCTTCTGCTTGAAGGTTGCTGAGATACATGACGTGTATATGGTGATAAGTGGTGAGAGCATGTGTGAAGAAGTACACCCCTGCAGGGTTATCATGATCTATTCGAATAGTCGTGTCCTCGGTTATGGACTTCTTGGATGCTTACGTGGTACATAGACAACTTAACGTGGATTCTCTAAAATGCTCAAGACAAGTGTGAGTGCTATGAATGGCCTTCTCGTAAGGAGACGAGGATGAATCCATAGTAGTGTATTGATGTGGTGATTAGTGGACTCGTGTGCACTGCCTCATCTCAAATAAATTTCTCGTTGTCGTAGAACAGGATAGCCACTGAGTCAAAGCTGGCTTGCTGCAACTAAACCCCACATTACCTTCTTGATACAAATGCATGTATGATAGGATCTGATGTAAGTCTTGCTGAGTACCTTTGTACTCACGCTTGCTTTATTTATGTTTTGCAGGTGAGACATCTGTCTCACTAGTAGTACCGCTTGGACTTCGATGAGTAGCTTGTTACCTCAGCTACCATCTCGTACCCTTGGGAGGGACTTGTAGATAGTCAGGCTTCTCATCCTTTTTCCTTTTGTAGTTGTCTGTACTTAGACATGTAATGCTTCCGTTGCTTGTATGCTCTGAATGATGGGTCATGTGACGCCTGTTTGTATTTAATGCTATGTGGCTCTTTTGGGCCTTTATCTATATGAGTTTGCGTTATGTTGTGATGCCATGTTGTATACCACATACTTGCATGTTATGCGTACATGTGACGTGTATTGCTATGTGTGGGATCCGACAATCTAGTTGTTTATCCTTGGCAGCCTCTCTTATGGGGAAATGTAGTCTAGTGCTTCCTTGAGCCATAGTAGTCCGCTACAGCCCGGTTCACCAGAGTCCTGCTAGCCCAGCACTACTGCTCAGGACACTTGACTGGCCGACATGTGTTTCACTTTGTTCCTGTGCCTGTCCCTTCGGGGAAATGTCATGCGGTGACATCTGGAGTCCTGCCTAGCCTGCTACAGCCCGGGTTCCCGGAGTCCTATTAGCCCAGTGCTATAGCCCGGATTCACACGCTGTTGACCGACATGCTCGATGTGAATCATGTATGCTTGTCCCCATAGGTTAGTCCCGTTTTGGGTTCACGACTAGCCATGTCGGCCCGGGTTCTCTGTCATATGGATGCTAGCGACACTATCATATACGTGAGCCAAAAGGCGCAAACGGTCCCGGGCCATGGTAAGGCGACACCCGTGGGGATACCGTGCGTGAGGCCGCAAAGTGATATGAGGTGTTACATGCTAGATCGGTGTGACTTAGATCGGGGTCCCGACAGCTTTGGTATCAGAGCCTGACTGCTCTTCCTTTTTTTGTATTTCTCATTGCTTTTGTCGACACTGTTTGTATATTCAACTGCTCTTCCTATGCATCAGCCATTTGAATTGGTGATGGAGAAATCCAGAGTGAATACAAGGTCTTCAGAGCAGACAATGCTACCTGCTGAAGCAGATATCTTGCTGGTTAGAGATAGCTCTTCAGAGGAGGATTCAGAGGCAGATGACCAGTCCTATTATCCCCCTGAGGTGTATGCTAAAACTTGGCAGGGTTATATTACTCATATCATGCATATGTTGTATTGCAATGCTTAGTTTTTACATCATATACACGATATTGAATGCCATCTCCTTAGTTGACACATCATATATGCGATTGCCCTCTGCTCACTTCCTTACTATATAAATCATATATTTGAATTATATCATGCCATGATGTTTACATAGACATCATGTATCTGAATTATGACATGCCAACCCATTTTCTAAAGACATAATATAGTTATATTATCTCATCATGTTTACATAGTCATCATATTTTGAATTATGTCATTCTATCCATGAATTATATCATGCCATCATGTTTCCATCGACGACATGTTTGTGATTTATGGCATGCCAACCACTTTAATAGACACATCGTATAGTTATATCATGCCATCCTGTTTACATAGTCATCATATTTTGAAGTATGTCATTCTATCCTGTTTAGTTAGCCATCATACATGTGAAATTGTGTCATGCTATCCTGTTTAATTAGCCATCATATATGTGAAATTATGTCCTGCTATTCTGTTTGGTTAGACCACATAAATGTGAATTATTTCATTCCCTATTTTCTTCCCTACTATCCATTGCACCTTTCTATCTTACAATGTCTGTACATTCAATTACTTTTCTTGTTTATCAGCCATTTCAATTGGAGGGGGTGATGGCAGTATCTGTGTGTCACATCCCTAGTTCTGGTAATGCCTAGTGCTAGCATCTGGTGTTGCATCATGTTTACTTTTCACAGAAAGTTGAAATGGGGATGACAGAAACCCCGGGCACCACTTAAACCAACTAGGGTTTGGTAAAATCCTTTTTAGTGAACCTGAAATGCCCTTCTGAAATGTTCATCATCTTTGCCTTGGTCTTAAACCTCTGACAAAAATGGTGCACATATTTCTAGGACATCATAGGGTCACTGAATTAAATCATACTCTATTTGCATTTGGGCATTTAAATGCTAGAAAATATTTTAAAAGTCCAAATAATCCTAAACTGAAATGTTCCATGTTGCTTATATCCTATACAGTGGACATGAGCAGTTTGGTGATTTTTGAAAGTGTCTAGGTATTTTTAATAAAGCCAAAACAATTGCACAAAATAGAAAACAGAAAGTTTTAGAAAAGAGATATAGAGAGGAAGCTTACCCGGACCACCTACCTGACTGGGCCGGCCCACCTGGCCCATGCCAGTCATCACCTACCTCTGCCAGTAGGCAGAGGAGGGAAACAGCGCACGCACGCACGCGCGCCCGTGCGCCACCTCCTGCTTCACGCTAGCGAGCTCTCACTTCCCCCCCTCGCGCCACGGACACGCCCTGAGACCTCTCTCCCCTCCCCCTCACTCGCTGCTCTCTCTCCCCTCCTCTGTTCCTCTCCCCGCAACACACACGAGCGTGCTCGTCGCCGCCGCTCGCTGTCACCGCGCCCACCGTCCACCACTCGCCTCGCTAACGTGTCCGAACGAACCGCAACAACGCCCATGTCCCCTCCGCCGACTCACACCTCACCGGAAGCCCTGCTCCATTGTCACTGCGTCGTCTTCAACCTCTTGGTCGCCGAGATCGGCGGTGACCTCTCGTCGTCATCACTCCCTCCTCGAGCTCGAAGAGGCCACCGCTGCAACCGCCGTGAGCTCCTCAACCGAACCCCCCCTTTCCTCCAACCCGTTTGCACGCTGTAGCCGCCGTCCCGCCTGTGACCAAACGCACCGTCGCTTGCGCTCACCGCCGATGACGCTCCGGTGACCAAATGGTCTGCCCGGTGCGTCCAACCCACTCACCGCATCACGTAGGCGACCGCTAGTGCCTCAGCTCGCTTGCTCGCACACCGCAACGCTGCCCGCACCCACGCCTGAACTCCGGCGGCCGCAACCGAGCCCACCGCCGTCGACTCCGGCCACCCCAGGCCCAACCACAGCCCTCAACGGACTTTCCATTGCACCAGCTACCCGTAGAGCCCAACGGCACCTCGAACGGTGCCCCGTAGAGGAATCCCAAGGCACAAGAGCGCCCTGACCTCGCCGGCGGCTAACCGCCGGCGTGTTAGGCCTGTTGACCAGGGGTTTGACCTCCCCTGGGTCATTGACATGTGGAGCCAGCCCCTGCTAATTACCTAGTTTAGGTTTAACTAAAATAAGATTAGCCCCTGTGACACTAACACGCGGGCCCCACCATCCAGGTTTGACCTGGACCGCCCAGTTGACTTGCTGACGTCACTGTGATGTAATGCTAGCGCTATAAATCATTTTCTGGATTTATTCTTATTCAGGAAATTCCATAAAATCCTATAAACTTCTAAAAATCATAGAAAATAATCTATAACTCAGAATGAAATAAGTTATATATGAAAAATTATCAAAAAAAATCCAATCTATCCATCTGTACCATTTTCATGCATGTTAGAACAAATAATAGCTGCTGAATTGGACAAAACAACTAAGTGACATTTGAATGATCACATATGGAGTTTGAATTTGAATTTAGTGTTCAAACCAACTTCATTTAAATCATTGCTGGCTGCATTAGCTCAAATCACATCATATTGCCATGTCACATTCATGCATCATATTGTTGCATTGCATTGATTGTGTTCTTCTCTGTTGCCGGTGTTTGACCCCTCTCAGTAGACGTGGTTCCGACAATGAGATCGATGACACCCATGAAGAACTATACTATGTTCAGAAGTGCCAGGCAAGCAAAACCCCCTTGTTCATTCCGATACAATCCCACTCTCTCGCTTCTGCTCTCTTTTACTGCATTAGGACAACAACGATTCAACTATTACATGCGGCGGTAGTTGAACCCCTTTTCTCTGCATGACCTGTCATTGCCACAGTAAATAGATGAAACCCACTAGCATGAGTAGAAGTTGTTTGAGCCCTGATGTGCCTACTCATTCATGCTTGTTTGTCATGCCTGCTACTGCTTAGAGTTGAGTCAGGTCTGATTCATCGGGGATGAATTGGGATGGTGATGAACATGTCCTACCGTGTGTGAACACGATTTGGTAAAGGTAGCGGTGAGAGGCCATGTTGGAGTACATGGTGGGTTGTCTCATTGAAACCATCCTCAGGAACTGCGTTCTGTGTTTGTGATCCATGAATAGTTACTACCACACATTGGGTTTCGGTAACTCAACCCCTCTCGGCTTCTTAACCACCCTTGTCCTCTGTCTAGAAGTTGCAAGTAGTTTCTGGTGTTTATAGTATGCTGGAGGCCGTGCGCAGTGCTGACCCGAGGGGTGGGCTATGATGCGGTAGGCACATGGCCGGGTATGCCGGGCGCCCGTTTGGTGTCGCGGAACCCTGTACACATCGTTCGGGGCCGTATGTGGAAACCTCGGTCGGACTCCCTATGGATGGAACCTGAATAGGCGATAAACCTGGACTAGAGACTTGAGTGTTTAGGTAGGCCATGGCCGACACCCTCGTTCGGCTTCTGCTTGAAAGTTGTCGAGTACATGTCGGGTAAACGGCGGTAAGTGGTGAGAGCGTGTGTGAAGAAGTACACCCCTGCAGGGTTAACATCATCTATTCGAATAGCCGTGTCCGCGGTAAAGGACTTTTGGGTTGCCTGTACAGTTCATAGACAAGTGAAAGTGGATACTCTAAAATACGCAAGATAAGCAAGAGTGATATGGATGGCGTTCTCGTAGGAAGATGGGAGCGGATCCATAGTGGTGTTTTGATTAGTGAATATGTGGACTCGTGTGCACCACCTCAAAAGAGTTACTTGCAGTCATAGTTCAGGTTAGCCATTGAGTCAAAGCTGGCTTGCTGCAGTTAAACCCCACCATCCCTTTGTTGATAATGATGCATATGTAGATAGTTCTGATGTAAGTCTTGCTGGGTACATTTGTACTCACGTTTGTTTAATTTATGTTTTTGCCAAGAGACTTCAGTCTCACTAGTAGTTCCGCATGGACTTCGACGTTTAGCTTGTTACCTAAGCTATGATCTTGTGCCCTCGGCAGGGTCTTATAGATAGTCAAGCTTCTTAGCCTTTTCATTTGTAGTTGTCTGTACTCAGACAAGTTAAGCTTCCACTTGTTCTTGTTGCTTGTATGACTTGAATGCTGGGTCATCAGACCCATGTTTGTAATATCTGGCTCGTCGGAGCCTAATGAATAAATACTTTGAGTCATAGAGTTTTGTTGTGATGGCATGTTGTATTTGCACATATTGAGCATATTGTGTGTATGATTTTGAAATGCTTGGTATGTGTGGGATCCGACAACCTAGTTGTCTATCCTTGGTAGCCTCTCTTATGGGGAAATGTAGTCTAGTGCTTCCACTGAGCCATGGTAGTCTACTACAGCCCAGTTTACCGGAGTCCTGTTAGCCCGGTTGCTACTACTCCGGAACACTTAGACTGGCCGGCATGTGTCCTTCTTCGATCATGTGTTTGTCCCTTCGGGGAATGTCACGCGGTGTCTTTTGGAGTCCTCTTAGCCCGCTACAGCCCGGATTCCCGGAGTCCTGCTAGCCCAGTTGCTACAGCCCGAATTCACTAGCTGATGACCGACACGTTCGTTGTTGGGTCATGTATGCCTGTCCCTGTAAGTTAGTGCCACTTTGGGTTCACGACTAGTCATGTTGGCCCGGGTTCTCTGTCATATGGATGCTAGTGACACTATCATATACGTGAGCCAAAAGGCCCAAACGGTCCCGGGCCAGGTAAGGTGGCACCCGTGGGAATACCGTGCGTGAGGCCGCAAAGTGATATGATGTGTTACATGCTAGATCGGTGTGACTTAGGATCGGGGTCCTGACAGCTTTGGTATCAGAGCTTGACTGCCTGTAGGATTACCAAGCCAAACTGGTCGAAGTCGTGTCTAGAAATGCTTTAGTTATATAAGGGAATTGATTGTGGAAGGGAACGTAAGGCTCTTTTTACTCCTTGTAGCTTATGTCCTTCTGATCCGGGTCATCCTATCTTTCGTACCGGGGTTAAAAACTAGTCTTTCTCTTCTTTCTATCAGGATCATGTGTTACTAATCCATAGACTTACAGGATTGATGGATTTAAGCCTTAGTTCAGTCTCTACTACTTCCGTATGTTAATTGTTGATCTCAAAACCTTGATATTGTGCTTCTGAGTGGTTATGCCACAATTTTTGCAGAATGCCCCAAATCCTTTTGAGCTTTTACAGCCGTTATGCTATCCGAGTCATCCCAGGTTTCTAAAGAATCTGATGCATTTGCAAATCCTTCCTCTCAGTTTCTGATGTCCTTTTGGTCCAGATTAAGCACACTAAATGGTCTGTTGAGGTACTCCATTGCTTTGACATATATGTTGGAGCTAGTATTATGACCCTAGGAATCCTAGAGAACCACCCAGTAATTTTGCAATGCTTTATATTCCTAGTGTGATGATTCTGGTCATCATTCTCGAGAGCATCCCGTGATGCCACTTAGTAGTAGGTATTCTACTCCTGGGTTTCTAAACCCGAGATTTACCCTACTTACTTCATGTTGATAGTGTTGCTAGTTCCTTTAGGATATTAGTAACCTTGTGATAGTCCTCGAGGTCTATGGTATTTCCTTCTTCCAAATACCATGAACTGCTTATGGTAGAAGTTCTTTGAAGCAAATGATCACAACAAGAGTGCTCTTGATGAGTTCTTCATTCTGCATTGTGAATCTGCCAGTCCTACCTTTCTGCTTGGATTATCTGGAAGAAATATGTTGAACTTGTTTGACATACTAAATCTATGCACCCGCAACTCAGAAAACTATATGTTCCTTTGAGTTGTCTCACTTTACTTGTATCCTGACCCTTGTCTATCAATTGATAGTCAAGTGTATGTGCGCATTCGTTCACCGATACCTATTACTCTTGTGGTCTGTCAAGCCATTCTATTCCAGAATGACTAGGAGAAGCAAACTCCAGTACCTCATCCATATCCAGGATTGGGTCAAAGCAGTTGTGTTCCGCAGATCAAATATGAATCCAGCTTTTGTTCTGTTCTACCTTGGAGTACTACCATCTTTATATTAAGATTATCATGGGAATTGCACACCATCCTATGAACTCTTGATACAGTGATACTTCTCACCATCATTATTCATTCCTCGGTTCCGTGTTATTGTAACTGGAACTCTGACAAGTGAATCGTGATGTGTGAAATCTATACTCCTAGTGTCACACCCTGCATTTCGTAACATGTCATTTGCATTAATAAAGCATGACAATTTGGACCAACAAAAACTTTTGCATTATTTGGCTTTTATTTTGGGGTCGGATTTCTTTGTGTGGTTTTTCAAGTGCTCTTTAAAGTCAACTACTCCACCTTCATCTCCTTGCCCCAAACTTCTACCCAATGATCATGCCATGTGTATAGTGCAATATAGTATTTTCTTACAAAAATAATTTGGCCAAATAGTATTTTCAAAAATTAGTTTTCCAAAAAACCCCTGGATTGAGGTTTGCACTGCAAGTACCTGATTTGGGGTATGAAAAATATTTCAAAGAGTATATTTGAAACCTATTAGATATAGGATTCTCGTAAACCACAAAAAGATAATTTTAAAATTTATTTTCCTATTTTATTTAAAAGCTTTTTCTTAAGGCCAGAAATGGTCTTTAATAGGGAAAAATTATTTTATTATTTTAAAAATATTTGACAAAAATCAGGGAAACTCAGTGGGCATATATTTCCCATATATAAGAGTTTCAACATATGGTCATGATCAAAATATTGGACAAAACCTCCCAAAACCATTTCTGCCCATTTCAAGGATTTGAAAATTTTCTACAGGAAATATTTTCATAAAAATCCAAGGAAAATCCAGCAAGTCACAAATGCATGTTGTGATCACCTTGCAAAGCCTCATGTCAATCAAGGTCATTTTGGTTCACCAAAAAGCCCCAAAACCCTCTCTGACCAGAATCAAATTTGAACAAGTTTGTACTACCAACTTTCTCTCCTTGACCCCAACTTTTGTGGGCAAGTTCATATGACCAAATGAGGCCACTACACCAAGTGGTGCATCAAGGAGAAGTGATTTGCTCAACTAGATCTACACAAGTTCATTTCTGCTAATTTCTAGGGTTTGCCAAAGCTTCATTAGCAAACTCTTCCAAATGAGCTCATCTTCCTTTTTCCGGGTCATTTTGTCATGACAAACACCCCTGCCAAGGGCCACAAGAAGTAAATTAGTGCAATTACCCCAAAACCATATCCAACACCTTCTGCATGTTAACTAAAAACCCTGTTTTGGGCTCTTCCACTAATCTCCATGAGCTCCACTCTTTACCACAACCCCTCCTAGTCCCCTTTCACCTCCAGTAACAATGGCAAATCCACAGTTCAATTATTGGATGGGTAAAACCCCACTTTCTCTCTCTGGACAGCCCATTTCTCCCTCTTCTTCTACCTCTCTCCTCTCCTACTGGCCACCCAGGGCATCCAAGGCCATCTCCTACTTCTTTACTCGTCCCTAGAGCCACCAGACACCTTTGGCCGTGCCCACACTTCATAGAAAATGGCCATGCCGGCCATTTGGGCGCTCTGGAGCGCGCTATAGTGTGCTCCCGCACTGTAGCCGCCCCCTTCCAACCGCCCCCGGCCACCTCGGGCCTCCCCAGCGTGCCCGACGAGACGCCTCAACGTCCGCAACACGACAGCTGGTCTGCCCCCTCCTCCTTCTCCCTCCTCTCGCCCCAGCTCGCACGTGCGACGACCGCCCGAGCGCACTAGTGAGCGTGCTCACACGCGCGGTGCCTCTAGCCCCCTGCTCCCTCTCTCTTCTTTCCCTCGCTCTGGACCAAACCCACGAGCACCCCAGACACACCCACGCGCGCCCCTGTGACCCACAGCAACGACAACAACCTCGCTGGCGCACGGGTCTATGGTGAGCCATGGCTCGCCTACTTAAAGGGGCAAGCACCTCCCGAAGCTCTGCCGCCGGCTTCCTCATCGCTGGCGAACCCCTGCACCCCGGCGACCACCTCCACCTCCACCCGAACGGCGACTCCGCCCTGAGCACGCCAGTGCCCTCAAATCGCCTCGCCGTCGACCACAGCGGCGCCGGTGAGCTCGCCGCCCTCTCTGAACCAAGGTTGACAACGACGGCTGTGGGGCCCGTCCGTTAGCCTCACGTCCTGACGTGTGGGTCCCACACGTCAGGTTTAAAACACACGCACGCGCGTACCGGTTCGCTGCGTCGGCTGGAGGCGTATTTCCCAAATACGCCTTCGACGTGGCAGCCTTGCGTGGGCTGGATTCCCCCTGGGCCTGCTGCACTGTGGCCGAATAGGCCCAGTTGCACAGTGGCCTTTTTCCTTTTCTTTTTCTGTAACTTTTCCAAAAATTCCACTGGATTAAATATTCATCCAAATGAAATAATTCCAACTCCCATATTTTTCTAAAAATCCCACCTATTTAATGGTATAATTTTCACTCATGTCCAAACAACTTTTATGTATTGTTCATATTCAAATTCAAATTTGAATATATTTAAACCCCTCTAAAAATCCATTTCTTCTATTCTGCTACTCCAAAACCAAAACTAGGAATTTTCCCCTTCTTAGTTTTCAACCTAGTATTTAACAAAAATGAGTTGACATTTTTCTGAGCACTTTGGTTTTTCTGTTTTATTATTGCCTTATTTTCTCGTTATTATTTTGCGACGATAGATTGCGTTGCTGACGAAGGAGTTGGACCAGAAGACTTTGAAGACCCAGAAGACTTTGTTGAGCCAGGCAAGCATCCCTTTGACCATGTCTATGAAACCCTTTTTATGCATTTCAAATAGCACTTTATTATTGTTGCATCAGAATCATGATGAGATGGTAGCCACTTTGGTGGGTTGCCTTCATTTCCTCCTTGTTGATACTTGCATTGTGCATGACCCTACCTTCTTATGAGGGTTATGCCGGTGGGAGTAGATAGGATGCTAAAGTAGTTGCTACACAAAAGGGGACGGGAATATGCATGGTGATGGAGACAAAGTATTTTCAAAAGACTTTTCGAAAACCCACATCGGGTGCCACTTATGCCCGGGGGAGATGATGAGTTGGGTAACCACTTGATGACGAAGTGGTGTACCGAGGCAAGTGTGTGTTGTTTTTTCCAAAATGGATTGGTTTAAGTTGCGACCGTTATTCCAACCTTACATGCGCAACCACTCTCCCCTTGTATGGGAAAGGGCATTATTGATTACCTAGGCCGATACTAGCTTGGAGCCCGCATTACTAGTGACGGGAGAGTTGTTGGTGCGCTCTCTCGGGACGGGGCCGTGCCAGGTAGGGCGGCCATGACTGTTTTCACAGGGCACTGGATACACCGTTGTGTCCCCTCTCGGATGTTACGATCTCGAGTGAGTCTCGTATGATGTACATCGTGAGGATACGGAACAACAAGTGGACTCCTTGTTAGTGTCGTCTAGGGAAAGATAGTGATCGGGTGCTTACCCCGGGTACTTGAGGTACCGCGGGTCGTGGATGACACGGAAGTTCCCCGGACCTTGTGGGTAAAGTGTGCAACCTCTACAGAGTGTAAAACTATTCGAATAGCCGTGTCCACGGTCAAGGACAGTTGGGTAACCGCTCTTGGGCTACGTCCACTTGTTTACAAACCAGTGTGTGTGGGAAGTACTTCTTGGGTCAAGTCAAAGGACTTGACATGAATGAGTTGGGTTGGAGCCCACTCCCTTTATGTTGATATCTGTAACCAGCCCCTATGGTTACTTGAATCCATGCGATGCATGGTTTACCAGTTATTGAACATGTCATAACACGACAAAAATCAGCTTTCTGCAAAAATTTACCTATGTCATGCATTGTTGTATCTTGAGCCAAAACATGGGTTGCTTGCGAGTACATTCAAAGTACTCATTGGCTTGCCACTGGTTATTTAATTGGCCAGGCATGGAAGAACCGGAGTTCGAAGAAGAGTCCTTTGGAGACGAACATGTGAACTAGGACGTTTCCCAGTCAGAATGCCCGTAGGGTTAAGGCAGATGGCATGGGCTCTACTCATCGACGAAGATTTCCGCTGCTTGTGTTTCATTTGATGTTCATCCCTTAAGGCTTTATCAATGTAAGACTTGACCATAATGGTCATAATTTGTGTAAGACGGTATGTATGGATGTAAGACTCTTGTTATTTAGTTTCTGTGTGTTCAGTGAGCATTGATCTCTGGGATCACTGTACACGTGCATTCGGTGATCACGACTTATGAGTCGGGGTCCCCACAAAGCTGGTATCAGAGCCATCCTGACTGTAGGAAGCCTTAGTTAGCATGGTCGTTAGTTAGCTTGAGACCATCTAAACTTCTCTTCTTTTCTAAAGCTTAACCCACCCAAGATATATTTCCCTTATTGACCTCTCCCATTCAACCTTTGTAGATGGCTGCCGTACCCGAAGACTTCCTGACCACCAGATTTCCTGTGCTTCTCGAGGATAGCCTCAAGAAGTGCCAGTTCCATTGAGCCCCCATTTTCACCTACCGTGAGCATTGGATCAATGACACCGAGATGGAGTATCATGTGGAAGTGATCGTGAAGGCTAATGACTCTCCAACAAGCTGGTTCTTCGAGGGACCCCAGATGGCAACACTAGTTCTTGCTGTCGAGACGGCAACCCTCAAGGCACTCACCCGCCTCCGAGACCTTCTTCCAGAGATGGCAGGTGAGTTGGCAACCCGCTTCTTGCCTTATCGGAAGGAAGGTGAGGATGAGAGCAGTGCACCAGCTCCACCATTAGAAGAAGGACTTCCACTCCGATTCCAGACCTACTTCAGCCTTTGTGCCAATAGTTTGGCACAACACTTGGCCTCGGAATCAATGGAACTCCGAAAGGAACTTCATGAGACCAAGGCACTTCTTCGCCAAGCACAAGGGAAGACGGATAGGATCAAGAAGGAAGGTGCCCCCCTGGTCAGCCCGCAATCGCATACCCAGGCAGAAGACCCCCAAAGGATGGGGAACCACCACATCAGCACCGCATGAGCGCAAGGGATTACCGCAAGCTCTTCACACCACCAGCAAAGCAACGCCGTGTTGAGCTCCTCCACTCCCCCACCCCTTCGAGCAATGAAGTCAGGCCACCGATGACGAGGAGGAAGACCCAGAAGAGCCAGACTACGCGACCAAGCATTCCACCACTTACGCATCATTCGCACCCCAGATATGCCCGCTAATAACCCCTACGGTAGGATAGGTCATGTACCCCTATGCGAAGTCGAGTCCTTGTAATGGTTCATATGAAACCATGTAGTGTTTGCTTTTGATGTGTTTGATGGACATCGTGCTTTCCTACGGGAACTTGTAAGCGACTACATCATCCATTTGGATTTTAATGAATGTGTTTGGCCTTTTGGCCCTTGCATGAAAACAATTAGTGTCATACCAACCACCTTACTAGGCATCCCATCTATATTGCTTTCCCCATCTTTCCCAATCATGAGACCTTGAACGCTCCAACAGGATGCCTGTTGTAACTCGTACTGGTACCTCTACCTAGCAGCAAGGAGCCGGAGCAGAAGCCAGTCAGGACCAAACCCAAGGACAAGCTCCACCACCGCCACCACCTCCAAACATGGACATGGCTCAGCTTCTCCAAGCCTTCCGAGAGGAACACCAAGCCAACACTGCAGCCCTCTAGATGATTGCTCAAGCTGTCAACCTCCAGCCGGCGGGAAACGGCAATGGACGTTCCACATTGGTGGAGTTCAAGAAGCATGCACCACCCACCTTCATCGAGACTGCTGAACCCCTGGATGCAGACGACTGGGTCCGCACCATTGAGGATCTGCTGGAACTAGTTGGATGCACCGAGGACCATGAGAAGGTGGCATATGCTGCTCACTGTCTCAGGGGAACTGCCAGAGCTTGGTGGGATGGATTCAAGGCCATGCATGCTGAGCAAAACATCACTTGGAATGACTTCAAGGCAGAATTCCGCAAGGCCCACATTCCTTCTGGAATCATGGCCATCAAGAAGCGTGAATTCCGAGCCCTGAAGCAAGGAAGTAGCACTGTCAAGGAGTACATGCAAAAGTTCAGTGTTCTCTCAAGGTATGCTCCTGAGGATGTCAGCACTGATGCCGCCAAAAGGGATCGCTTCATGGAAGGCCTTAACCAGAATCTGCAGTACTCGCTTGTTGTGTGTGACTGCCCAACCTTTCCTGATCTGGTGAACAAGGCACTCATGCTTGAGGACAAGCGACGTGCTTTGGACGATACTCGTAAGCGCAAGATGATCAGCAATGGTAGCTCCAGCAACCAGAGGCCTCGCCCGTGGCAGCCAGCCCCGGTCAAGCCAACCTATCAGCAGCCAAGAGCCCCTGTACCTCGCACCAACTATCAGCCTCAACAGTATGCCAACCCCAGGCCAGCTTTCAACAACCCCAATAACAATGCCCGCAAGAGCAGCAACCCCAATCAAGTCACTTGCTTCGGATGTGGTCAAGCAAGACACTACTCCAAGTATTGCCCCAACAAGAAGCCCGATGCCCCGCGCCCCAATGCGCAGAACCCAGGGCAAGGCCGTGGAATGACACCAAGGAACCAAGCTCCCCGCAACCCTCCCAACAACGGCAAGGGTCGTGTGAATCATGTCACTGCTGAAGAAGCCCAGGAAGACCCGGACGTCGTGCTGGGTATGTTCCTTGTTAACTCAGCACCTACAACTGTCTTGTTTGATTCTGGAGCCACGCATTCATTTGTCACCCATGAGTTTGCATTAAAGAGTGGCATGACCCCTACACCCCTGAATAACCCTATGGTGGTACAAACCCCCGGAGCAGAGATGAGAGCCAAGATAGGATGTAAAGGAGTCGGCATTGTCATTAATGGGGTAGACTTCCTAGCAGACCTTATCATCTTAAGATCGCAAGGCTTGGATGTGATCTTAGGAATGGATTGGCTCATCAAGCACCAAGGCTTGTTAGACTGTGCCAACTGGTCAGTCACTATGACCAATGACCAAGGAGTCGAAGTTAAATTTGCCTCCAACCCCTCCTCTGCTCAAGTCAACCAAGTCAACTATCTGACTGAAGTTGGATTGGAGCAAGTGCCGGTGGTATGCGAATACCCCGATGTCTTTCCTGATGAGCTACCAGGAATTCCTCCAGACCGAGACATTGAGTTCATCATCGAGCTCATGCCCGGAGCAGGACCCATCTATAAGAAGCCTTATAGAATGGGATCGGAAGAGTTAGCAGAGTTGAAGAAGCAACTGGAAGAGCAGTTGAGGAAAGGATTTATCCGCCCTAGTGCCTCCCCTTGGGGATCACCTGTTCTATTTGTGGCAAAGAAGGAAGGTACCATCTGCTTGTGCATTGACTGCCGCTCCCTCAATGAAGTTACGGTCAAGAACAAGTATCCACTTCCCAAGATTGAAGATCTATTTGATCAACTCAATGGGGCCAAGGTGTTCTCCAAGATCGACCTCAGATCTGGGTACTACCAGCTGAAAATCAGACCCCAAGATATTCCGAAGACGGCATTTGTAACCAGATATGGCCTGTATGAGTGCACGATCATGTCCTTTGGATTGACCAATGCCCCAACTTACTTCATGTATCTCATGAATAAGGTCTTCATGGAATATTTGGACAAGTTTGTCGTTGTCTTCATTGATGACATTCTTGTCTTCTCGAAGACGGAAGAAGAGCACGAGCAACACTTGAGGATGGTCCTAGACAAGCTTCGAGAGCACCAACTGTATGCCAAGTTCAGCAAGTGCGAATTTTGGCTACGTGAAGTTGGATTCTTGGGTCATGTTTTGACCGAAGAACGATTGTCGGTCGATCCCGCTAAGATTGAAGTCATGACTGAATGGCAATCCCCAAGCAAT
This sequence comes from Triticum aestivum, assembly GCF_018294505.1. Taxonomy (NCBI): domain Eukaryota; kingdom Viridiplantae; phylum Streptophyta; class Magnoliopsida; order Poales; family Poaceae; genus Triticum; species Triticum aestivum. The sequence continues at coordinate 163,254,272 of NC_057812.1, read as the reverse complement.
GTGAAGGAAGTCAGAAGGTTCCTCGGACTTGCAGGATATTACGCAAGTTCGTTGAAGGATTCTCAAGCATTGCACGACCCATGACTCAGCTCTTGAAGAAGGACAAGAAGTTTGAATGGACGCCGAAGTGCGAAGAAAGCTTCCAGGAGCTGAAGAAGAGATTGACCACTGCCCCAGTTTTGGCCACACCAGATATACACAAGGAATTTGTGATATATTGTGATGCGTCGAGAACCGGACTGGGAGGTGTTCTGATGCAAGAGGGCAGAGTCGTGGCTTACCTTTCGAGGCAACTACGGCCTCATGAAGAAAACTATGCTACTCATGACCTCGAGTTGGCAGCTGTAGTTCATGCCCTGAAGACATGGCGACATTACCTCCTAGGGAAGCGGTGTGAGATATACACGGATCACAAAAGTCTAAAGTATATTTTCACTCAGAAGGAATTGAACATGAGGCAAAGAAGATGGCTAGAGTTGATCAAGGATTATGACCTTAGTGTTCAATACCACCCTGGAGAGGCTAATGTGGTAGCAGATGCATTAAGCAGAAAGGCTTGTTCCTTGAATGCTATGCTTAAGGACAGGCTACCCGCCTTGTATGAAGAACTTGAAAGCTTCAGGTTGCAACTGGTTGCACCAGGATTCTTGGCCAACCTCGAAGTTAGGCCTACCTTGATAGATGATGTTAAGGAAGCTCAGAAGGGACACGAAAGTATTGAAGGCATCAAGAGGAAGATCAAGGCAGGCAAGGCCCCAGGATTCTTAGAGGATGAGCAAGGAATTGTGTGGTTTGGGAATCGCATTTGCGTACCCAACAAGATTGAGCTCAAGAATTTTATCTTGCAAGAAGCTCATGACACCACGTATTCCATCCACCCCGGAGGAACCAAGATGTATCAAGACCTAAAGGAAAGATTCTGGTGGCATGGCATGAAGAGAGAGATAGCCACTTTCGTCGCTAAGTGTGACATATGCCAAAGGGTCAAAGCTGAACATCAGCGACCCGCTGGATTGTTACAGCCTCTCAAGGTGCCTGAATGGAAATGGGATAAAGTCAGAATGGACTTCATCACTAGATTACCCAGGTCAAATAAGGGACATGACTCCATCTGGGTCATAGTCGACCATTTGACCAAAGTAGCCCATTTCATTCCTGTAAAAAAGGGAAACCTGCTAGCCAGCCTCTACATCAACAGAATCGTAAGCCTTCATGGTGTTCCCAAGGAGATTGTGTCAGACCGAGGAACCCAGTTTACCTCAAAATTCTGGAAGAAGTTCCAAGAGGCCATGGGGACCAAGTTGTCCTTCAGCACTGCTTTCCACCCACAGACCGGAGGTCAGACAGAACGAGTAAATCAGATACTCGAAGACATGCTCCGAGCCTGTGTCTTAGCATATGGAGCTAGGTGGGAAGATTGCCTCCCTTCCGCCGAGTTCTCCTACAGCAACAGTTATCAGTCAAGCCTCCATATGGCACCATTTGAGGTGTTGTACGGACGCAAGTGTCGCACACCCCTCAATTGGTCAGAGACCGGAGAAGGACTAGTCTTTGGGCCCGATATCCTCCGTGAAGCAGAAGAGCAAGTCTAGCTTGTCAGAGAGCATTTGAAGACTGCCAAGTCAAGGCAGAATAGCTACGTTGACTCATGTCGGAGAGACATACCTTCCGAGTTGGAGACCATGTCTATCTCCGGGTCACACCTCTCAAGGGAACCCAACGCTTCCATGTCAAAGGAAAACTCGCACCAAGATACATCGGCCCCTTCGAGATCACTGAACGGCGAGGAGAAGTGGCTTACCAGTTGGAACTGCCACCTGAACTATCCGATGTGCACAACGTATTCCACGTGTCACAACTCCAGAAGTGTCTCCAAGTTCCAGACAAACCTGATCTTTACAAGGACGTCGATCACCAAGCCATTGACCTTCAGCCCGATTTGACCTACCGCGAGAGACCCTTTTGCATTTTGGACGAGGCTGAACGACACACTCGAAGCCGCACCATCAAGTACTTCAAGGTCCAGTGGAGCAACCACACTGAAGCAGAAGCAACTTGGGAATGTGAACACTACCTTAGATCCGAGTTTCCGTATCTCTTTAAAGCCTAGTTTAGGAATCTTGGGGACGAGATTCTTGTAAGGGGGTAGGTCTGTCACACCCTGCATTTTGTAACATGTCATTTGCATTAATAAAGCATGAAAATTTGGACCAACAAAAACTTTTGCATTATTTGGCTTTTATTTTGGGGCTGGATTTCTCTGTGTGGTTTTTCAAGTCCTCTTTAAAGTCAACTACTCCACCTTCTGTACTTCATCTCCTTGCCCCAAACTTCTTCCCAATGATCATGCCATGTGTATAGTGCAATATAGTATTTTCTTACAAAAATAATTTGGCCAAATAGTATTTTCAAAAATTAGTTTTCCAAAAAACCCCTGGATTGAGGATTGCACTGCAAGTACCTGATTTGGGGTATGAAAAATATTTCAAAGAGTATATTTGAAACCTATTAGATATAGGATTCCCATAAACCACAAAAAGATAATTTTAAAAGTTATTTTCCTATTTTATTTAAAAGCTTTTTCTTAAGGCCAGAAATGGTCTTTAATAGGGAAAAATTATTTTATTGTTTTAAAAATATTTGACAAAAATCAGGGAAACTCAGTGGGCATATATTTCCCATATATAAGAGTTTCAACATATGGTCATGATCAAAATATTGGACAAAACCTCCCAAAACCATTTCTGCCCATTTCAAGGATTTGAAATATTTCTACAGGAAATATTTTCATAAAACTCCAAGGAAAATCCAGCAAGTCACAAATGCATGTTTTGATCACCTTGCGAAGCCTCATGTCAATCAAGGTCATTTTGGTTCACCAAAAAGCCCCAAAACCCTCTGTGAGGATAATCAAATTTGAACAAGTTTGTACTACCAACTTTCTCTCCTTGACCCCAACTTTTGTGGGCATGTTCATATGACCAAATGAGGCCACTACACCAAGTGGTGCATCAAGGAGAAGTGATTTGCTCAACTAGATATACACAAGTTCATTTCTGCTAATTTCTAGGGTTTGCCAAAGCTTCATTAGAAAACTCTTCCAAATGAGCTCATCTTCCTTTTTCCTTGTCATTTTGTCATGACAAACACCCCTGCCAAGTGCAACAAGAAGTAAATTAATGCAAGTACCCCAAAACCATATCAAACACCTTCTGCATGTTAACTAAAAACCCTGTTTGGGGCTCTTCCACTAATCTCCATGAGCTCCACTCTTTACCACAACCCCTCCTAGTCCCCTTTCACCTCCAGTAACAATGGCAAATCCACAGTTCAATTATTGGATGGGTAAAACCCCACTTTCTCTCTCTGGACAACCCATTTCTCCCTCTTCTTCTACCTCTCTCCTCTCCTACTGGCCACCCAGGGCATCCAAGGCCATCTCCTACTTCTTTACTCGTCCCTAGAGCCACCAGACACCTTTGGCCGTGCCCACACTTCATAGAAAATGGCCATGCCGGCCATTTGGGCGCTCTGGAGCGCGCTATAGTGTGCTCCCGCACTGTAGCCGCCCCCTTCCAACCGCCCCCGGCCACCTCGGGCCTCCCCAGCGTGCCCGACGAGACGCCTCAACGTCCGCAACACGACAGCTGGTCGGCCCCCTCCTCCTTCTCCCTCCTCTCGCCCTAGCTCGCACGTGCGACGACCGCCCGAGCGCACTAGTGAGCGTGCTCACACGCGTGGTGCCTCTAGCCCCCTGCTCCCTCTCTCTCTTCTTTCCCTCGCTCTGGACCAAACCCACGAGCACCCCAGACACACCCACGCGCGCCCCTGTGACCCACAGCAACGGCAACAACCTCGCTGGCGCACGGGTCTATGGTGAGCCGTGGCTCGCCTACTTAAAGGGGCAAGCACCTCCCGAAGCTCTGCCGCCGGCTTCCTCGTCGCTGGCGAACCCCTGCACCCCGGCGACCACCTCCACCTCCACCCGAACGGCGACTCCGCCCTGAGCACGCCAGTGCCCTCAAATCGCCTCGCTGTCGACCACAGCGGCGCCGGTGAGCTCGCCGCCCTCTCTGAACCAAGGTTGACAACGACGACTGTGGGGCCCGTCCGTTAGCCTCACGTCCTGACGTGTGGGTCCCACACGTCAGGTTTAAAACACACGCGCGCGCGTACCGGTTCGCTGCGTCGGCTGGAGGCGTATTTCCCAAATACGCCTTCGACGTGGCAGCCTTGCGCGGGCTGGATTCCCCCTGGGCCTGCTGCACTGTGGCCGAATAGGCCCAAGTTGCACAGTGGCCTTTTTCCTTTTCTTTTTCTGTAACTTTTCCAAAAATTCCACTGGATTAAATATTCATCCAAATGAAATAATTCCAACTCCCATGTTTTTCTAAAAATCCCACCTATTTAATGGTATAATTTTCACTCATGTCCAAACAACTTTTATGTATTGTTCATATTCAAATTCAAATTTGAATATATTTAAACCCCTCTAAAAATCCATTTCTTCTATTCTGCTACTCCAAAACCAAGACTAGGAATTTTCCCCTTCTTAGTTTTCAACCTAGTATTTAACAAAAATGAGTTGACATTTTTCTGAGCACTTTGGTTTTTCTGTTTTATTATTGCCTTATTTTCTCGTTATTATTTTGCGACGATAGATTGCGTTGCTGACGAAGGAGTTGGACCAGAAGACTTTGAAGACCCAGAAGACTTTGTTGAGCCAGGCAAGCAGCCCTTTGACCATGTCTATGAAACCCTTTTTATGCATTTCAAATAGCACTTTATTATTGTTGCATCAGAATCATGATGAGATGGTAGCCACTTTGGTGGGTTGCCTTCATTTCCTCCTTGTTGATACTTGCATTGTGCATGACCCTACCTTCTTATGAGGGTTATGCCGGTGGGAGTAGATAGGATGCTAAAGTAGTTGCTACACAAAAGGGGACGAGAATATGCATGGTGATGGAGACAAAGTATTTTCAAAAGACTTTTTGAAAACCCCCATCGGGTGCCACTTATGCCCGGGGGAGATGATGAGTTGGGTAACCACTTGATGACGAAGTGGTGTACCGAGGCAAGTGTGTGTTGTTTTTTTCAAAACGGATTGGTTTAAGTTGCGACCGTTATTCCAACCTTACATGCGCAACCACTCTCCCCTTGTATGGGAAAGGGCATTATTGATTACCTAGGCCGATACTAGCTTGGAGCCCGCATTACTAGTGACGGGAGAGTTGTTGGTGCGCTCTCTCGGGACGGGGCCGTGCCAGGTAGGGCGGCCATGACTGTTTTCACAGGGCACTGGATACACTGTTGTGTCCCCTCTCGGATGTTACGATCTCGAGTGAGTCTCGTATGATGTACATCGTGAGGATACGGAACAACAAGTGGACTCCTTGTTAGTGTCGTCTAGGGAAAGATAGTGATCGGGTGCTTACCCCGGGTACTTGAGGTACCACGGGTCGTGGATGACACAGAAGTTCTCCGGACCTTGTGGGTAAAGTGTGCAACCTCTACAGAGTGTAAAACTATTCGAATAGCCGTGTCCATGGTCAAGGACAGTTGGGTAACCGCTCTTGGGATACGTCCACTTGTTTACAAACCAGTGTGTGTGGAAAGTACTTCTTGGGTCAAGTCAAAGGACTTGACATGAATGAGTTGTGTTGGAGCCCACTCCCTTTATGTTGATATCTGTAACCAACCCCTATGGTTACTTGAATTCATGCGATGCATGGTTTACCAGTTATTGAACATGTCATAACATAACAAAAATTAGCTTTCTACAAAAACCTACCTATGTCATGCATTGTTGTATCTTGAGCCAAAACATGGGTTGCTTGCAAGTACATTCAAAGTACTCATTGGCTTGCCACTGGTTATTTAATTGGCCAGGCATGGAAGAACCGGAGTTCGAAGAAGAGTCCTTTGGAGACGAACATGCGAACTAGGACGTTTCCCAGTCAGAATGCCCGTAGGGTTAAGGCAGATGGCATGGGCTCTACTCATCGATGAAGATTTCCGCTGCTTTTGTTTCATTTGATGTTCAAGCCTTAAGGCTTTATCAATGTAAGACTTGACCATAATGGTCATAATTTGTGTAAGACGGTATGTATGGATGTAAGACTCTTGTTATTCAGTTTCTGTGTGTTCAGTGAGCATTGATCTCTAGGATCACTATACACGTGCATTCAGTGATCACGACTTATGAGTCGGGCTCCCCACACCTAGCAACTCTGTTGCCTGGTAGTTAAATGGACAATAACCTCATTCTTAGCGTGTTGATTATTGAATCATCACCCTAAGGTTGATCGTGCTACCTAGTGCATATTTCTGGTGCACTCCTCGATCAAGGAGTTGGGATTGTGTCAATCCTTGCTTAATTGATCACATCATCTTGCCTCCAAAGCAAGATTGCTCCCGAGCTTAATAACATATCGGTGGTTCGCGACTTTCCGAATATCTTCTCGGGAGTGCTACCAGGTTGTCACCTGACCACTATGTTAAGTTCGTGATCAAGTTGGTTTCTTGTAAACCACCCCTTATCCAAGAATCCGTGTTGGATATCCCTGAGCTGGTTGGTTAATCTAAACAACAACTTGGAGAGTTGGAAGATAAAAGCTTGTCTGAGTTAGTTCATTCCAAAGGGTTTTCCTTGTGTGTGTATGTTGAAGAAAGATGATATCTTCATCGATTGATCCTCGTGATCAATTGTTGGCGCTATTGTCTTATCCAATCTTTGATTTGACTGTGGGCTATCATCAAATCAAATCAGAACCAACGATGTTAGTAGTGTTGTCTTACTCGTGGTTGATCCCTCGAGCATACACCATTATATATTTTGGGTCTGACCAATGCTATCATGTTGTTCACCTAATTGTGGAATTCCACTTATATGGAAGTCTGGATGGATTTTTGTTGAGCCCATTGACAACATTTTTCATCTTGACCATGATTCATGTTGAACATCTAAGCTAGTGTTGGGAACTTGTGTAAGCATTTTCCTCGTGCCAGCTCATGAAGGATATGTTTGGATGTAAGTAGTGACTTCCTCTTAGTTCACGTGCATTGATGCAAGTTGCCGCCGTGAATTCGAGAAAGTTTGTTTTTGCCTCCTCCGGAATCATCCCAAGTCAGTCATGCATATGTGTGAAGTATTATGTGGTTTGGAGACTTGCAACCTTCATTCCATATGTATTCCCTAGCACCCAAAGCCACTGATTGATTTGTTCAAGGAACAGGAGTTTGTTGTGCTAATACTAGTTCATGCACAAGATTCCGTTATCCTCGATGATGGTTCCCAACCTGAACTCGGTAGTGTTTTATTGAAAGACTACTATGTGTTCATGCTTGTCTGGGACATCGTGTTCACATGTGTGTAGCAGAACCCGCTCATGTTTTGGATCTTGCTACCGTAGTTCATTTCCCGAGAATCTCGCAACGTCGTCTCGTCGATTTTTGTTGCAAACTTTCATTTTTCTCTCTAGACTTGATGGGTCTGGAATATCCTGACACCAACCAGATCTGAATCTCAGGCAGATATGATGGTTGGAATGTTTCCCAAGAACTATAATATTGGTCTCTCTGTAACCGGTAAAGTGGATGTCGTGGCCAACACACCCAGCCGGAAGACCTATTATTGTAGTATCTTGCTTGAAGAAGTTGGCCACCTCCCCATAAGGATCTCATAGAATTTATTCCAGTAGTTGTTCCTTATGGATTTTTGTGTTCCCGAAATCCGACCTTTTACTTGATGTTCTAGATATCAAACCATATCTATGAATGGATTACGCTAGCACATCAAGGAGAACATTATAAGCGGAGTGCTAAATGTCTCTCGGTCGATCATCCAGATTCTGTTTCCTTAGCCTTGCTAAGGTGAAATCTGAGAAGGTGTTATCTTCCTTTGTATCCGCATCATCCATCACTATTCATCATGGTAGTATGTTGTGTTGCCAGGATCCTTTCCATGGATGTTGGTAAAACCTTGATGAATATGGAAATGCTCAAGTTCTTGAGAGCACGCGCAAGCACTAGGTTTCATCATCGGCATTAACTGGGATTTGCTCTTAGCTTCCTCGATTATGCTATGACCATTTAAACAGTGGAATCACTCTCGTCCGTTGAGTTCTCCCTAGTTACTAGAATCATTCCCAGCATTTGCATCTTGTTCCCAGCTTGCACCGCCATTGTGCCATCCTACTCTGGATTACCCTTCTCAGTAATTACTGATCAGGACCATCTTCAAAAGTGGTCCTACCACGGATTCCACCCATTTCCGATGATAAGCAAAATCATCCCTTGCGTTGTTTTCAAGAAGGTAATCCACATCATCCATACTAGTCCAAGTATGCCATTCTACCGAACTCCACCAAACGATCACTCGAGATTTGCCTTAGGCTGGTATAGAGAGTCTCAATGATCTCTATATCAAAAGTTATTCTTTTTGTCACTTAAGGGAATATTTCTATAAGCCACCTTCCCTAAGGTGCCATTATGGAATCATGGCAGATAACTCCTCGTTATCTTGAAACCATGCACCATCTTGTTCAGCATGGAATTGTGCTTATCAACTAGAACCTTCGTCATCTATTTCACTCCATCCCTCTAGATATATGCTTCGTGTCTCAGCTCGAGAAATGTTGCTATGTCTCATTCCGTGATTCGATCCTGAGTTGTTCGATCTTCGATAAGATCGATCCTTCTAGAGTTTTTCCTTTCTTTTCATGATCATGTTGCATGGAGTTCTCAGAGCAAGATCTTGAGACAAAGAGGATGATTCAATAAACGTTCTTAGGAAGTGCAACCTGGATCATGAAGATTGTCGGCATTCTGGGAACGGGGGTCCCCAGACTTGACTGCCTGCGGTGTGGCTCAAGTGGGGGCCCAGCGCGGCCCATCTTCATCAGCTCAAGCTCAAGACCCTCGCGAGGGTCCAAGCCTCGCGGGGCGGACGAGAGGAAGCTTCCTCATAGCCAGCCTCATCAGCCAGGCTCGGGAGGAGGCGGAGAGATCAATGCAAGGGTACCTCGCGAGGGTCCCATGACGCAAGCCATGACGATCGAGACTAGGCGGGCGCCAGGCGGGCGCCGACCTGCTTAGTGTCCTTGTTTCCCCTTTGGTGCAAAGGGGGCAAGCACAGGCCAAGGCATCAGGCAAAGGTTACCATTCCGGTGCAACGAGACCAAGACCAGCAGAGCGGCAGTACGGAGGTCACCATGGAGCCCAAGACGGCATCATAACCAGTGCTTTTGGCAGCCGAAGACCGCTTTTGGTCAGGATAACTTGTACTACATGTTCCCCTTCAAAATGGCCAATTGGTTGCGCCCTTCCCGCTCAATTATTCGGGGAGAGGCCCAGGGCCTCTATAAATAGAGCTAGCCACCATAGAGTAGAGGGACATCTAGAAATCTGGTAGAGCCCAAGCAGAGAGAGAGAGAGAGAGAGGCGACTGAACTCACCCTAGCAGTTCATCGCACCAGCTCAAGAACACCTCTCGCGAGGCTGTTCTTCCCTTGTACTGTCCAGCCTTAGCCCAGAGGGAATCCACCACACCACACACTAGAGTAGGGTATTACACCACAACGGTGGCCCGAACCAGTATAAACCTCGTGTCTCTTGTGTTGTTCATCATTTTCATCTTAGTTCGCACGAGAGGATCAGACGTAGATCGGTAGGGGAGAGATCTCCGCGCGCACCCCAGTGTTCGAACCTCAAGGGTCTGCCAGAACCCGAAATCCAACATTTGGCGCGCCAGGTAGGGGTGCGCCGGAGTCCTTCCTCCGCGTCGCGTTCTGCCGCTTCGCCACCTAGATGTCAAGCAACCCGGCTGCCGACGCTGACCGCTGGGCGGCGTGGCCCGCCCACGCCGTGTCACCGTCTCAGGGCGACCTCAACCTTGCGCCTCAGGCAGCTTGCGCTCCGCAGGGCGCTGCGGGACGCGGGCGACGCGAGCAGACGCCGCCTACCCTCACGCCACGGCAGGTGCGGGCCGCAGCAAGGGCCTCGAACCATGCCGCTGCCACAGCACCATACACCCGACGGGAGCAGGCGAACTCCAGGGCCGCGCTCATGGTGGCACGAGAGCTACTACGATGCCGCTTGCTGGAAGGCGGCCGCGACGTGTTGTTGGAGCGAGTGGCCGAGCTCCTAGACGCTGCCGCCTTAGGAGCGCCCCCTTTCTGCATCTAGTTGCCGCCCCAGATCCAGGACATGTCGCACGACGGCATTATGCACGCCCACGCGATTTCAGGCGGGCCCCATGGCCGGTCCAGTGCCAACACCTCCGCCAGCACCGGGCGGCTGATCATGCCGGCCCTTCCCCAGGCCAGCGAAGGGATGCGTGCCGCGGCCTTTGGCCTTGGCGGACCACCGCGTCATCACATACAAGGCGACGCCCCAAGCCAGACTGTGTGGCATGTGGGGCGCTACAGCGAGGTCCACGAGGTGGTCGCCCCGGAGGCCTATGTACCCCGCATGGTGGATCAAGGGCGCGAGCTAGAAGAAGGTCACGGCTCGTTCCTTGGGCCCGGCTGGGACGAGGAGGCGCCGGAAGTCGAGCTCTTTCAGGAACCCCAAGAGAGCATCGACAATCGCGCTGACAGCAGCAACTATCGGGTACCACTCATTCCTCAGGAGCAAGCTTACGCTAACCATGGGTCGCAGGAGGTACAGGTCGCCGCAGCAGAAGGCTGCCCCAACGCTGCAGCCTCTTATCCCTCAGGAGGAGGGTGCAGGGGGCTGCAGGAAAGGGGCCGAGATCCGGGCTCACCCTCGCGGCGGTCAGGTCAAGGTGTTCTCAGGAGGTAGGCCCTCTACCGAGGAGGTGCGCCATGGCCTGCCCCGGCGGAGGACCCGTGGTCGCCGGGGGAACCGCTGGCGACCGCTCTGCCCCATTGGCGTCGTCCTTGGTTTCCGGTCGCTATCGATGGCGGCAGAGTGCGGCACAAGGCGGGGCCCTCGTCTGGCGATATGAAGCAAGGCCGGTACCTGTGAAGAAGGCCCAGTGCCTGTGAAGCTCGCCGCCCCATGACACTCTCACATAATAATGAGTGGGGCTGTACACGCCTCGGAGTCTCAGGAGCGCCGGCCTCAGGCCCTGGGGCTCCCGCCCACGCCTAGTGGCAGCACTTACCTCCACGCTGGTGAGAAGACGTCGAAGACTAGACTAGGTGCCAGACGCGGCTTTTTTGCTTTTCTTCTGCCTTTTTGCTTTTTTGCTTCTTCGGTTTGGATTTGAGTTTGAAGCTTGCGTGCATTCAGGGAGGGGGTGTTTAGTCTCGTTCGAGCAATCTCTTGCGTTCTGGTTTCATATTTACGCCCCAAGCTAGCGTCAGCTGCCCCCCCCCCCTCACGAGCCCCTCGTGAGCCGGGCCGGGCCAGACATGCCTACAACCGGGACCACTGTCTTCGCACCCTCTCCGGAGGTCCTCATCACAGGATCAGCAGGTTAATCGGGGGACGCCCGAGGTGCAGCGGCACCCGCAGGCCCGCTCGGGACTCGTCGGGGCCGGAAGGTACACAAGTCAGCTGACCCATCATCGGGCCAGCGGCTATGTTCACACACAACATTATGCTTACCAGAGTACTAACTGCAAACCTTTACATGAGGGGCTTCCCCTCCCAAAAATGCTCTTACATCCTTCAGGGCCAAGCCCGAACTTTCTTCATGTAGGTTAAACGGCAGTAACGCACGGTCAGTCGGACATATCACTCACTGCGTCTTGGGCATCCTCGGAGGCATCACTGGCGCTGTCGACGTTGTCACCACCGTCGCCAGCATCCCCATCATCGCCAGGATCATCCACAACGTCGCCTTCATTGGCGCCCACGACCACGCCGTCGTCATCAGCCGCAAAGGCCCTGACGAGGTCGTCCACATTGTCCTCCACCCACCGCGCCAACTCGCCCCGGACGGCAATCGGCACGGGTGTGATGGCAGCGTCGAAGTCGAAGTGGGGGTCCCTGTCCTGCAGATAGCTGAAGACGCGGGAGAAGGCACGCCCGAGAAAGGCTCGGCTCCTCTCTTCGACAAGCCAGCGGGACCTCTTGGACCGGTTCTCTAGAAGCGTCACCACATCAGTGAAAAATTGGAGGTTGCCAGCGTAGTTGACCTCGTGTGGCTCCCTAGCGGCAGCCTCGCAGACATAGCCCAAAGCTGTGTTGGCCCTCTCTCGGAGCGTTTGAAGCATGGGGGCATGCACATTCTCTAGAACCCGCCACCGACGGAGCTCGTCCTCACTTCGCTGCGCGACGGCCTCGGCGTCATCGACCCTCTGCTGAAGAAGAAGCTGCTCGGCTCGGGAAGAGGACAACTCCGCCTGCGCCGCGCCGAGGGCGGCTATGGAGGAGTCCGCACGCCGCGTTGCTTCGGTCAGTTTGGCCCTGAGGGCTGCGGTCCTGCCCTCGGCCTCGACCTTGATTAGCCCCAACCTCGTCCCGTGTTCACGCTCAAGGGCTGAGTGAGCTTCCGCCACGCGACGATCGACTTCTTCCTGGGCTCAGGCTTCGCGCGCGGCAACGTCATCCTCCGCCTGAGCCACCAGGCGCTCCCTCGTCTCCAACCGCTCAAGGTCAAGGTTGCGCTCGGCGGCCTCTAGCATCAGCACCTCCTCGCGCTTTAGAAGCTCCACCCAGTCAACAGAGGCCACCCCCATCGACTCAAGGGCCGCCTAGCGCAATTCCACTTGCTGCTCCAGGGAGTTGCTCCAGGCTTGGAGCTCCCGTGCGCGCTCCTCCGCATCCTTGCACCGCCGGTCTGCCTCCCGAGCCTCCTCAACGGCCAGGGAGCAGGCCTCCCGCGAAGCTGCCAGCAACGCCTCAGCCTTCGCGTTGTCAAGATCATGTTGGTGACGCGCGAGGGCTACGGCAACCTTTAGTTTGCGCCTCTCCTCAGCAAGGCGCAAACCTTCGGCCTCGAGGCACGCATCCTCGTCAGCAAGCTCCGCCCTGATTCGGCTCACCGCATCCGCCGCCCCCTGGAGAAACTCTTCGCGAAGGGCGCGTCGCTCCCGAGTGCGCCTGAGCATGTCTTCTACATCACCCTCTTCCACCGGAGCATGCGGAGGGCCCTAGGGCGGCTGTCCTCCTCTCGGCATGGGGCTGGGGGCTGGCGCCCTAGCCACCGCCGAACTGACCTCTTGGGGAATCTGACCAGGCATCGGCCCGCCCACGGAGGAGAAGCCGAAGATGGACTTCAGCCATTCACCATCAATGATCAGAGGAGGAACGCGGGGCAAGCCATGTGTGCCCCAGGAAGACCCATGAAGAAAGGACAGCGGGCGCGCAGGCTCGAGGTGCCCTATGGAACGGACCACTCCACCAACTGGTCTGGCCGCAGGGGTGCCACTCGAGCTCTGCGAGCCCAGAGCCGGCGCCGAATGCGAAGCTCGGGGGGATGGCTCCCGGGCTGGCTCGGCGGACTCAACAAGGCGGGACCTGAAGGACCACAATCAGCCACAAGGATAACAGAGCGAATGAGCAGGGAAGGAAGAAGGCTTACTCGTCCATGGCGAAGTACTTCCTGCGCTTCAACAAGCGGCAAGGGCGGTCGCTGCCACCTGAGGCCTCCTTCCTCTTGCGAAGGGCCTCGAAGTCTACACGAAACCGACCCAAGCGCCTGGGCGGGGGTCGGCTTGGGGCGCAGAAGAAGCCTCAGGATTGTCGGTGCTGGAGGAGTCAGCTTTGGTGGCGCCGTCGGGCGTCGCCTCGCGAAGAACAGCTGGGGGCTCGGGAGCCCCGGCCTCAGGAGCCGAAGGCCAAAACCCTGCATCAACCGCCGCCCCAGGGCGGGCCTCGGGAGACGTCACCTTCGAGGCTTCACGCGGCGCCACCACCTCGACATCAGCCACCTCAGCTCCCATCGGCTCTCTCCCCGCTTTGTTGCCTGAGGAGGGACCGCTGTGGGCGGCGGGGGGAACGACCACACCAACTGGGTTCTCGCGTGGCCCCATGAGGCCAGCCGGGCGCAGCCCCCACTCGTCGAAGCTGGGCATCTGCTTCAGGAAATCAGCCCTACCAGAACAAAGGTACAGAAGGATGCCACCGCTCCGTAGGCTGCCTGGGGAAGGGTCACCAGTCAAAACCCAAAGCACCGTCCGCAGCACTTCGGGCGCCAAATCCTCCTCCTGAAGCCGCATACGGTCCCCACGCCCCGCAAAGTCCCACATCCGGCGAGAGTGGAGCTGGAGAGGAGCAACGCGACACAGAAGGAACTCCCTCACCACCTTGGGCGCTGTCACATTGTGCGCCCTCAAACTTTTGAAGCGGCGCCAGACGAAGGTGAGCCGGGAGCTCGCGAGCGGTTCATGACCCCAGCCTGGGTTGGGAACAGCAGGCAAGGTCGGGTGCGAGAGCAAGGGGCTGGGCACCCCGACGTCCACATACAGCCACCGCTCTCTGAACCTGGCCTGAGAAGGCGGAAGGCCAATGTCAATCCCTGAAGCAGCCATCTCAGGCACGGCAAAGAAGCTTACACACCCCGAGCACTGAGTGGGATCGCTCAGGCGCAAAGAAAAGAAGTGGCGTAGCAGGGCAACAGAAGGAGGGATGCCTATCATCGCCTCGCACACGAAAGCAAAGACGGCCAAAAGGGTAATGGACTCCGGCCCAAGGTGCATCATGTGGATCTGATAATGGGAGAGCACAACATTGAAGAAAGCAGAAAAGGTGGGAACCAGACCCGCCCATAGGGCATCGGCGAAGAATCGGACCTCCGTGACGGTCCTAGCAAGAAAGGCGCGGGATGCGGGCCAAACTGTGGTCCGGCCGTACTCGTTGAAGATGGAAGCAAGGGCGGAGTGGACCTTGTCCAAGGCTTCCGGGTTGAGTATGATTGACCGATTGACGGCGGGGGCCGCCGCTGGAGGTGCGCAGGACGAAGGCGCGGGATTCTTCCCCCTTCCTTTCTTCGTCGGCGCCATGGCGTTGGGGAAGGGGAAGAGGTCGAGCCGGATTGGCGGCGGAGGTTGGAGCTCGGAGAAGAAGGAAAGGTAGGAGGGGAGCGGGCAGCCGAAGGAGGAACAACTGTGTGCAACTACGGGTCCGCTTAGCCGGGCGCGTAGCAAGGCGTCATGGGAAGTGCAGATGCCCACGTCCAATCAACCGCCACGCGGCGCCCAAGGCCGCAGGCTGTTAGGGCCCACGGCGCTTCGTGCTTGTCCCTTCGCTTCTCTGCTAAGCCAAGCCCGCGCTTGCCTTGGGCCCGGGGGCTACTGTAGGCGTTCTGGGAATGGGGGTCCCCAGACTTGCCTACCTGCGGCCTGCGGCGTGGCTCAAGTGGGGGCCCAGCGCGGCCCATCTTCATCAGCTCAAGCTCAAGACCCTCGCGAGGGGCCAAGCCTCGCGGGGCGGACGGCAGGAAGCTTCCTCAGAGGCAGCCTCATCAGCCAGGCTCGTGAGGAGGCGGAGAGATCAATGCAAGGGTACCTCACGAGGGTCCCATGACGCAAGCCATGATGATCGAGACCAGGCGGGCGCCAGGCGGGCGCCGGCCTGCTCAGTGTCCTTGTTTCCCCTTTGGTGCAAAGGGGGCAAGCACAGGCCAAGGCATCAAGCAAAGGTTACCATTCCGGTGCAACGAGACCAAGACCAGCAGAGCGGCAGGAGGGAGGTCACCATGGAGCCCAAGACGGCGTCATCACCAGTGCTTTTGGCAGCCGAAGACTGCTTTTGGTCAGGATAACTTGTACTACATGTTCCCCTTCAAAATGGCCAATTGTTGGCGCCCTTCCCGCTCAATTATTCGGGGAGAGGCCCAGGGCCTCTATAAATAGAGCTAGCCACCATAGAGTAGAGGGACATCTAGAAATCTGGTAGAGCCCCAGCAGAGAGAGAGAGAGAGGCGACTGAACTCACCCTAGCAGTTCATCGCACCAGCTCAAGAACACCTCTCGCGAGGCTGTTCTTCCCTTGTACTGTCCATCATCAGCCCCAGAGGCAATCCACCACACCACACACTGGAGTAGGGTATTACACCACAACGGTGGCCCGAACTAGTATAAACCTCGTGTCTCCTGTGTTGTTCATCATTTTCATCTTAGTTCGCATAAGAGGATCGGACGTAGATCAGTAGGGGAGAGATCTCCGCGCGCACCCCAGTGTTCGAACCTCAAGGGTCTGCCGGAACCCGAAATCCAACAAAGATTTTATTAGTTTGCGTCCCCCTTCATCTTACCCTACGCTTGAATCTCGGGACGAGATTCTTGTTTAGTGGGGGTGAGTTGTCACATCCCTAGTTCTGGTAATGCCTAGTGCTAGCATCTGGTGTTGCATCATGTTTACTTTTCATAGAAAGTTGAAATGGGGATGACAGAAACCCCCAGCACCACTTAAACCAACTAGGGTTTGGTAAAATCCTTTTCAGTGAACCTGAAATGCCCTTCTAAAATGTTCGTCATCTTTACCTTGGTCTTAAACGTCTAACAAAAATGGTGCACATATTTCTAGGACATCATAGGGTCACTGAATTAAATCATACTCTATTTGCATTTGGGCATTTAAATGCTATAAAATATTTTAAATGTCCAAATAATCCAAAAGTGAAATGTTCCATGTTGGTTATATCCTATACAGTGGACATGAGCAGTTTGGTGATTTTTGAAAGTGTCTAGGTATTTTTAATAAAGCAAAAAATTGCAGAAAATAGAAAACAGAAAGTTTTAGAAAAGAGAGAGAGAGGAAGCTTACCCGGACCACCTACCTGACTGGGCCGGCCCACCTGGCCCATGCCAGTCATCACCTACCTCTGCCAGTAGGCAAAGGAGGGAGACAGCGTACGCGCGCCCGTGCGCCACATCCTGCTTTGCGCTGGCGAGCTCTCCCTTCCCCCTTCGCGTCACAGAGACGCCCTGAGACCTCTCTCCCCTCCCCCTCACTCGCTGCTCTCTCCCCTCCTCTGTTCCTCTCCCCGCAGCACACCCGAGCACGCTCGTCGCCGCCACTCACTGTCACCGCGGCCACAGTCCACCACTCGCCTCGCTGACGCGTCCGGAAGAACCGCAACACCGCCCATGTCCCCTCCGCCGACTCGCGCCTCACTGGAAGCCCTGCTCCATCATCACTGCGTCGTCTTCAACCTCTCGGTCGCCGAGATCACCGGCGACCTCCCGTCATCACCAGCCCCTCCCCGAGCTCGAAGAGGCCACCGCTGCAACCGCCGTGAGCTCCCCAACCGAACCCCCCTTCCTCTGACCTGTTTGCATGTTGTAGCCGCCATCTCGCCGATGACCAAACGCGTCGTCGCTTGTGCTCCCCGCCGATGACGCTCCGGCAACCAAATGGTCTGCCTGGCGCATCCAACCCACTCACTGCATGACGTAGGCCACCGCTAGCGCCTCAGCTCGCTTGCTCGCACACTGCAACGCTGCCCACACCCACGCCCGAACTCCGGCGGCCGCAACCGAGATCGCCGCCATCGACTCCGGCCACCCCAGTCCCAACCACGGCCACCAACGGACACGCCGTTGTGCCAGCTACCCATAGAACCCAACGACACCTCAAATGGTGCCCCGTAGAGGAAACCCGAGGCACAAGAGCGCTGCTGACCTCGCCGGTGGCTAACCGCCAGCGTGTTAGGCCTGTTGACCAGGGGTTTGACCTCCCCTTGGTCATTGACATGTGGGGCCAGCCCCTGCTAATTACCTACTTTAGGTTTAACTAAAATAGGATTAGCCCCTGTGACACTGACACGCCGGCCCCACCATCCAGGTTTGACCTGGACCACCCAGTTGACTTGCTGACGTCACTGTGACGTAATGCTGACGCTATAAATCATTTTTTGGATTTATTCTTATTCAGGAAATTCCAGAAAATCCTATAAACTTCTAAAAATCATAGAAAATAATCTATAACTCAGAATGAAATAAGTTATATATGAAAAATTATCAGAAAAATCCAATCTATCCATCTGTACCATTTTCATGCATGTTAGAACTTATAGGTGCTGAATTGGACAAATCAACGAAGTGACATTTCAATGATCACATATGGAGTTTGAATTTGAATTTAGTGTTCAAACCAACTTCATTTAAATCATTGCTAGATGCATTAGCTCAAATCATAGCATATTGACATGTCACATTCATGCATCATATTGTTGCATTGCATTGATTGTGTTCTTCTCTGTTGCCGGTGTTTGACGCCTCTTAGTAGATGTGGTTCCAACGATGAGATCGATGACACCAATGAAGAACTATACTTCTTCAGAAGTGCCAGGCAAGCAAAAACCCCTTGTTCATTCTGATACAATCCCACTCTCTCGCTTCTGCTCTCTTTTACTGCATTAGGACAAAAATGATTCAACTGTTACATGATGCGGTAGTTGAACCCCTTTCCTCTGCATCACCTGTAATTGCCACAGTAAATAGATGAAACCCACTAGCATGAGTAGGAGTTGTTTGAGCCCTGATGTGCCTACTCATTCATGCTTGTTTGTCATGCCAGCTACTTCTTAGAGTTGAGTCAGGTCTGATTCATCGGGGATGAATTGGGATGGTGATGAACATGTCCTACTGTTTGTGAGCTAAGTATGTGAACACGATTTGGTAAAGGTAGTGGTGAGAGGCCATGTAGGAGTACATGATGGGTTGTCTCATGATACGTCTCCAACGTATCTATAATTTTTTATTGATCCATGCTATATTATCTACTATTTGGATATTATTGGGCTTTATTATCCACTTTTATATTATTTTTGGGACTAACCTATTAACCGGAGGCCCAGCCCGGAATTGCTGTTTTTTTTGCCTATTTTAGGGTTTCGAAGAAAAGGAATATCAAACAGAGTCCAAACGGAATGAAACCTTCGGGAACGTGATTTTCTCACCGAACATGATCTAGGAGACTTGGACCCTACATCAAGCAACCAACAGGGAGGCCATGAGGTAGGGGGCGCGCCTACCCCCCCCCCCCCCAAGCGTTCCCTCCACCCTCGTGGGCCCCTTGTTGCTCCACCGATGTACTTCTTCACCTATATATACCTATGTACCCCAAACGATCAAAGACGGAGCCAAAACCCTAATTCCATCGCCGTAACTTCCTGTATCCACGAGATCCCATCTTGGGGCCTGTTCCGGAGCTCTGCCGGAGGGGGCATCGATCACGGAGGGCTTCTACATCAACACCATAGCCCTTCCGATGAAGTGTGGGTAGTTTACCTCAGACCTACGGGTCCATAGTTATTAGCTAGATGGCTTCTTCTCTCTTTTTGGATCTCAATACAAAGTTCTCCCCCTATCTTGTGGAGACATATTCGATGTAAACTTCTTTTGCGGTGTGTTTGTTGAGACCGATGAATTGTGGGTTTATGATCAAGTTTATCTATGAATGATATTTGAATCTTCTCTGAATTCTTTTATGTATGATTGGTTATCTTTGCAAGTCTCTTCGAATTATCAGTTTGGTTTGGCCTACTAGATTGATCTTTCTTGCAATGCGAGAAGTGCTTAGCTTTGGGTTCAGTCTTGCGGTGTCCTTTCCCAGTGACAGTAGGGGCAGGAAGGCACGTACTATATTGTTTCCCTCGAGGATAACAAGATGGGGTTTTTATCATATTGCATGAATTTATCCCTCTACATCATGTCATCTTGCTTAAGGCGTTACTCTGTTCTTATGAACTTAATACTCTAGATGCATGCTGGATAGCGGTTGATGTGTGGAGTAATAGTAGTAGATGCAGGCAGGAGTCGGTCTACTTTTCTAGGACGTGATGCCTATATACATGATCATACCTAGATATTCTCATAACTATGCTTAATTCTGTCAATTGCTCAACAGTAATTCGTTCACCCACCGTAAAATACTTATGCTCTCAGAGAAGCCACTAGTGAAACCTATGGCCCCCGGGTCTATCTTCATCATATTAATTTTCCAATACTTAGTTATTTTCATTGCCTTTTATTTTATTTCGCCATCTTTATCATAAAAATACCAAAAATATTATCTTATCATATCTATCAGATCTCACTCTCGTAGGTGCGAGGGACTCGCGCGTAGCCTCGTACTGGATTGATACCTTGGTTCTCAAAAACTGAGGGAAATACTTACGCTACTCTGCTGCATCACCCTTTCCTCTTCAAGGGAAAACCAACGCAAGTGCTCAAGGGGTAGCAAGAAGGATTTCTGGCGCCGTTGCCGGGGAGGTCTACGCAAAAGTCAACATACCAAGTACCCATCACATACCCTTATCTCGCGCATAACATTATTTACCAGTTGCCTCTCATTTTCCTCTCCCCCACTTCACCCTTGCCGTTTTATTCGCCCTTTCTCTCTATCCTCCCTCTCTTTCTCTATTTGCCTCTTTTTGCCCGTTTCCTGTTTGCTTGTGTGTTGGATTGCTTTCTTGTCATGATGGCTCAAGATAACACTAAATTGTGTGACTTTACCAATACCAACAACAATGATTTTATTATCACTCCGATTGCTCCTCTGACCGATGCTGAATCTTGTGAAATTAATGTTGCCTTGCTGAATCTTGTCATGAAAGATCCGTTCTCCGGCCTTCCTAGTGAAGATGCCGCTACCCATCTAAATAGCTTTGTTGATTTGTGTGATATGCAAAAGAAGAAAGATGTGGACAATGATATTGTTAAATTGAAGCTATTTCCTTTTTCGCTTAGAGATCATGCTAAAGCTTGGTTTTCGTCTTTGCCTAAAATAGTATTGATTCATGGAATAAGTGCAAAGATTCTTTTATCTCTAAGTATTTTTCTCCCGCTAAGATCATCTCTCTTAGAAACGATATTATGAATTTTAAGCAACTTGATCATGAACATGTTGCACAAGCTTGGGAGAGGATGAAATTAATGATACGTAATTTCCCAACACATGGTTTGAATTTGTGGATGATTATACAAAAAAATTATGCCAGATTGAATTTTGCTTCTAGAAATCTTTTAGATTCGGCCGCGGGAGGCACTTTTATGGAAATCACTTCAGGAGAAGCTACTAAGCTCCTAGATAATATTATGGTTAATTATTCTCAATGGCACACTGAAAGATCTACTAATAAGCAAGTGCATGCGATAGAAGAAATTAATGTTTTGAGTGGAAAGATGGATGAACTTATGAAATTATTTGCTAATAAAGTGTTTCTTCTGATCCTAATGATATGCCTTTGTCTACTTTGATTGAGAATAATAATGAATCTTTGGATGTGAATTTTGTTGGTAGGAATAATTTTGGTAACAACGCGTATAGAGGAAACTTTAATCCTAGGCCATATCCTAGTAATTCCTCTAATAATTATGGTAATTCCTACAACAATTCTTATGGAAATTATAATAAGATGCCCTTTGATTTTGAATCTAATATTAAAGAATTTATCACTTCGCAAAAGAATTTCAATGCTTTGATTGAAGAAAAATTGCTTAAGATCGATGATTTGGCTAGGAACATTGATAGAATTTCTCTTGATGTTGATTCTTTGAAACTTAGATCTATTCCACCTAAGCATGATATCAATGAGTCTCTCAAATCCATGAGAATTTCCATTGATGAGTGCAAAGAAAGAACCGATAGGATGCGTGCTAAGAAAGATTCCATTATAAGAGCGTGTTCTTCTAGTTTCCATGATAATAAAGATGAATATCTAAAAGTTATTGAAGTGTCCCCTATTAAATCTTTGTTTTTCAATATTAATATTTATAACAATGGGACTGAATATGATCCACCTTTACCTATACGGCATTCCAAGAATTCGGAGTCTTTAGATCTTGATGATAAAATTGTTAAAAGTGGGATTGAAGAAGTCAAAACTTTAAATATTTATGAACCCACTATTTTGGATTTCAATGAATTTAATTATGATAATTGCTCTTTGATAGATTGTATTTGCGTGTTGCAATTCGTGCTAAATTCTCCTCATGCTTATAGTCAAAATAAAGATTTTACTAAACATATCGTTGATGCTTTGATGCAATCTTATGAAGAAAAACTTGAGTTGGAAGTTTCTATCCCTAGAAAACTTTATGATGAGTGGGAACCAACTATTAAAATTAAAATTAAAAATCATGAATGCTATGCTTTGTGTGATTTGGGTGCTAGTGTTTCCACGATTCCAAAGACTTTATGTGATTTGTTAGGTTTCCGTGATTTTGATGATTGCTCTCTAAACTTGCACCTTGCGGATTCCACTATTAAGAAACCTATGGGAAGAATTAATGATGTTCTTATTGTTGCAAATAGGAATTATGTGCCCGTAGATTTTATTGTTCTTGACATAGATTGCAATCCTTCATGTCCTATTATTCTTGGTAGACCTTTCCTTAGAACGATTGGTGCAATCATTGATATAAAGGAAGGAAATATTAGATTCCAATTTCCGTTAAGGAAAGGCATGGAATGCTTTCCTATAGAGAAAATTAAATTACCTTATCTATTATGAGAGCCACTTATGGATTGCCTACCAAAGATGGCAATACCTAGATCTGTCCATGATTTTTATGCCTAGCTAGGGGCGTTAAACGATAGCGCTTGTTGGGAGGAAACCCAATTTTATTTTTATTCCTTGCTTTTTGCTCCTGTTTAGTAATAAATAATTTATCTAGCCTATGATTTGGTTGTGTTTGTTTGTTTTTAATTAGTGTTTGTGCCAAGTAGAACCGTTTGGAAGACTTGGGGAAAGTCTTGTTAATCTTGCTGTAAAAAACAGAAACTTTAGCGCTCACGAGGACTGCTGCCACTTTTATTTGGAAAGTGATATTTAGTTAATTCTTTTTGAAGATGATTAATAGATAAATTCCTCACTTCCAGCAATTTATTTTAGAATTTTTGGGGTTCCAGATCTTGCGCTAGCTACAGATTACTACAGGTTGTTCTGTTTTTGACAGATTCTGTTTTTCGTGTGTTGTTTGCTTATTTTGATGAATCTATGGCTAGTAAAATAGTTTATAAACCATATAGAAGTTGGAATACAGTAGGTTTAACACCAATATAAATAAATAATGAGTTCATTACAGTATGTTGAAGTGGTCTTTTTTTTTCTTTCGCTAACGGAGCTCACGGGATTTTCTACTTTAAGTTTTGTGTTGTGAAGTTTTCAAGTTTTGGGTAAGGATTTGATGGATTATGGAACAAGGAGTGGAAAGAGCCTAAGCTTGGGGATTCCCATGGCACCCCCAAGATAATCTAAGGACACCTAAAATCCAAAGCTTGGGGATGCCCCGGAAGGCATCCCCTCTTTCGTCTACTTCTATCGGTAACTTTACTTGGAGCTATATTTTTATTTACCACATGATATGTGTTTTGCTTGGAGCGTCTTGTATTATTTGAGTCTTCATTTGTTAGTTTACCACAATCATCCTTGCTGTACACACCTTTTGAGAGAGAGACACATGATTCAGAAATTATTAGAATACTCTATGTGCTTCACTTATATCTTTTGAGTTATATAGTTTTGCTCTAGTGCTTCACTTATATCTTTTAGAGCATGGTGGTCGATTTGTTTTATAGAAACTATTGATCTCTCATGCTTCACTTAGATTATTTTGAGAGTCTAAAATAGCATGGTAATTTGCTTAAAATAATCCTAATATGCTAGGTATTCAAGATTAATAAAATTTTCTTATGAGTGTGTTGAATACTATGAGAAGTTTGAAACTTGATAATTGTTTTGAGATATGGAGATGGTGATATTAGAGTCATGCTAGTTGAGTAGTTGTGAATTTGAGAAATACTTGTGTTGAAGTTTGTGATTCCCGTAGCATGCACGTATGGTGAACCGTTATGTGATGAAGTCGGAGCATGATTTATTTATTGATTGTCTTCCTTATGAGTGGCGGTCGGGGACGAGCGATGGTCTTTTCCTACCAATCTATCCCCCTAGGAGCATGCGCGTAATACTTTGCTTTGATAACTTGTAGATTTTTGGAATAAGTATGTGAGTTCTTTACGACTAATGTTGAATCCATGGATTATATGCACTCTCACCCTTCCATCATTGCTAGCCTCTCTAATACCGCGCACCTTTCACCGGTATCATACACCCACCATATACCTTCCTCAAAATAGTCACCATACCTACCTATCATGGCATTTCCATAGCCATTCCGAGATATATTTCCATGCAACTTTCCACCATTCCGTTTATCATGACACGCTCCATCATTGTCATATTGCTTTGCATGATCATGTAGTTGACATCGTATTTGTGGCAAAGCCACCGTTCATAATTCTTTCATACATGTCACTCATGAGTCAATGCATATCCCGATACACCACCGGAGGCATTCATATAGAGTCATATTTTGTTCTAAGTATTGAGTTGTAATTCTTGAGTTGTAAGTAAATAAAAGTGTGATGATCATCATTATTAGAGCATTGTCCCAGTGAGGAAAGGATGATGGAGACTATGATTCCCCCATAAGTCGGGATGAGACTCCGGACGAAAAAAAGATGCCATAAAAAAGAGAGAAAAGGTCCAAATAAAAAAATGAGAGAAAAAGAGAGAAGGGACAATGCTACTATCCTTTTACCACACTTGTGCTTCAAAGTAGCACCATGATCTTCATGATAGAGAGTCTCCTATGTTGTCACTTTCATATACTAGTGGGAATCTTTCATTATAGAACTTGGCTTGTATATTCCAATGATGGGCTTCCTCAAAATGCCCTAGGTCTTCGTGAGCAAGCGAGTTGGATGCACACCCACATAGTTTATTTTTGAGCTTTCATATATTTATAGCTCTAGTGCATCCGTTGCATGCCAATCCCTACTCACTCACATTGATATCTATTGATGGGCATCTCCATAGCCCGTTGATACGCCTAGTTGATGTGAGACTATCTTCTCCCTTTTTGTCTTCTCCACAACCACCATTCTATTCCACCTATAGTGCTATGTCCATGGCTCACGCTCATGTATTGCGTGAAGATTGAAAAACTTTGAGAACATTAAAAGTATGAAACAATTGCTTGGACTGTCATCGGGGTTGTGCATGATTTGAATACTTTGCGTGGTGTAGATAGAGCATAGCCAGACTATATGATTTTGTAGGGATAACTTTCTTTGGCCATGTTATTTTCAGAAGACATAATTTCTTAGTTAGTATGCTTGAAGTATTATTATTTGTCTGTCAATATTAAACTTTTGTCTTGAATCTTTCGGATCTGAATATTCATGCCACAATTAAGAAGAATTACATTAAAATTATGCCTAGTAGCATTCCACATCAAAAATTATGTTTTTATCATTTACCTACTCGAGGACGAGCAGGAATTAAGCTTGGGGATGCTTGATACGTCTCCAACGTATCTATAATTTTTCATTGCTCCATGCTATATTAACTATTGTTTTGGACATTATTGGGCTTTATTATCCACTTTTATATTATTTTTCGGGCTAACTTATTAACCGAAGGCCCAGCCCAGAATTGCTGTTTTTTTGCCTATTTCATGGTTTCGAAGAAAAGGAATATCAAGCGGAGTCCAAACAGAATGAAACCTTCGGGAACGTGATTTTCTCACCGAACATGATCCAGGAGACTTGGACCCTACGTCAAGCAACCAACAGGGAGGCCATGAGGTAGGGGGCGCGCCTCCCCCCCCCCGCGCCCTCCACCATCGTGGGCCCCCTGTTGCTCCACCGACGTACTTCTTCCTCCTATATATACCTACGTACCCCCAAACGATCAGAGACGGAGCCAAAACCCTAATTCCATCGCCGTAACTTCTTGTATCCATGAGATCCCATCTTGGGGCCTGTTCCGGAGCTCTGCCGGAGGGGGCATCGATCACGGAGGGCTTCTACATCAACACCATAGCCCTTCCGATGAAGTGTGAGTAGTTTACCTCAGACCTACGGGTCCATAGTTATTAGCTAGATGGCTTCTTCTCTCTTTTTGGATCTCAATACAAAGTTCTCCCCCTCTCTTGTGGAGATCTATTCGATGTAATCTTCTTTTGCAGTGTGTTTGTTGAGACCGATGAATTGTGGGTTTATGATCAAGTTTATCTATGAACGATATTTGAATCTTCTCTGAATTCTTTTATGTATGATTGGTTATCTTTGCAAGTCTCTTCGAATTATCAGTTTGGTTTGCCCTACTAGATTGATCTTTCTTGCAATGAGAGAAGTGCTTAGCTTTGGGTGCAATCTTGCGGTGTCCTTTCCCAGTGACAGTAGGGGCAGCAAGGCACGTATTGTATTGTTGCCATCGAGGATAACAAGATGGGGTTTTTATAATATTGCATGAATTTATCCCTCTACATCATGTCATCTTGCTTAAGGTGTTACTCTGTTCTTATGAACTTAATACTCTAGATGCATGCTGGATAGCGGTCGATGTGTGGAGTAATAGTAGTAGATGCAGGCAGGAGTCGGTCTACTTGTCTAGGACATGATGCCTATATACATGATCATACCTAGATATTCTCATAACTATGCTCAATTCTGTCAATTGCTCAATAGTAATTCATTCACCCACCGTAAAATACTTATGCTCTCAGAGAAGCCACTAGTGAAACCTATGGCTCCCGGGTCTATCTTCATCATATTAATCTTCCAATACTTAGTTATTTTCATTGCCTTTTATTTTACTTTGCATATTTATCATAAAAATACAAAAAATATTATCTTATCATATCTATTAGATCTCACTCTCGTAAGTGACCGTGTAGGGATTGACAACCCCTTATCGCATTGGTTGCGAGGATTTATTTGTTTTGTGTAGGTGCGAGGGACTCGTGTGTAGCCTCCTACTGGATTGATACCTTGGTTCTCAAAAACCACGGGAAATACTTACGCTACTTTGCTGCATCACCCTTTCCTCTTCAAGGGAAAACCAATGCAAGTGCACAAGAGGTAGCATCTCATTGAAACTGTCCTCAGGAACTGAGTTCTGTGTTTGTGATCCATGAATAGTTACTACCACACATTGGGTTTCGGTAACTTGACCCCTCTCGGCTTCTTAACCACCCTTGTCCTCTGTCCAGGAGTTGCAAGTAGTTTCTGGTGTTTGTAGTATGCTGGAGGCCGTGCGTAGTGCTGACCTGAGGGGTGGGCTGTGATGCGGTAGGCACGTTGAGGGAGTCCTGGATTAGGGGGTCTCCGTACAGCCGGACTATATTCTTTGGCCGGACTGTTAGACTATGAAGATACAAGATTGAAGACTTCATCTCATGTCCGGATGGGATTCTACTTGGCGTGGAAGGCAAGCTAGGCAATACGGATATGCATATCTTCTCCTTTGTAACCGACCTTGTGTAACCCTAGCCCTCTCCGGTGTCTATATAAACCGGAGGGTTTTAGTCCGTAGGAAAACATACAATCATACCATAGGCTAGCTTCTAGGGTTTAGCCTCTCTGATCTCGTGGTAGATCTACTCTTGTACTACCCATATCATCAATATTAATCGAGCAGGACGTAGGGTTTTACCTCCATCAAGAGGGCCCGAACCTGGGTAAAACTTCGTGCCCCCTGCCTCCTGTTACCATCCGCCTAGACGCACAGTTCGGGACCCCCTACCCGAGATCCGCCGGTTTTGACACCGACATTGGTGCTTTCATTGAGAGTTCCTCTTTGTCGTCGCCATTAGGCTTGATGGCTCCTTCTATCATTGTTAGCGATGCAGTCCAGGGTGAGACTTTTCTCCCCGGACAGATTTTTGTATTCGGCGGCTTTGCACTGCGGGCCAATTCGCTTGGCCATCTGGAGCAGATTGAAAGCTACGCCCCTGGCCATCAGGTCAGGTTTGGAAGCTTAAGCTACACGGCCGATATCCGCGGAGACTTGATCTTCGACGGATTCGAGCCTCTGCCTTGTGCGTCACGCGGTCATGATGAGTACGATTTAGCTCTACCATCCGACAGTGTTCAGGAGATCGCACCGGCAGCCGCTCCGACCCTCAATTCGGAGCCAGTTGCGCCGTCCATGGACGGGTGGATGGACCCCGCCACGGAGGCCTTACCCCCATCGGCGATCGAGCCGAACATCGACCTTACTCTGCACGAGAGCCGTGTTGACAAACTACCGGATCTCTCTCCGGCCACGGACTCCGAACCGCCTGCGCCCGTTCCTAGCGAATCCAATTGGGCGCCGATCATGGAGTTTACCTCCGCGGATATTTTTCAGCACTCGCCCCTTGGCGACATACTGAACTCATTAAGGTCTCTCTCCTTGTCAGGAGAATCCTGGCCGAACTATGTCCGGCAGGATTGGGATGCGGATGGCGTCAAAATTCACCGCCCACCCACCACCCACTTAGTAGCCACTGTCGATGACCTAACCGACATGCTCGACTTCGACTCCGAAGACATCGACGGTATGGACAACGATGCAGGAGACGAACAGGAACCACTGCCCACAGGGCACTGGACGCCCACTTCATCACATGACGTATACATGGTGGACACACCAAAAGAAAACGACCACGAGGAACAGAAGGACGCAATGAAGGGTTGTCCCCTCGAGAAGCAGTCAAAGCGGCGGCGTAAGCGCCGCTCAAAATCCCGCCTTGGCAGAAACAACGATCATACAGACCCAGCGTTAGAGCAGGGTGAACCATCGCCGGACCACGGCAACACGGAGAATCAAACCGAACAACCCGATTCTGTCAAAGATAACAGTCCGGATGACATCACATCGGACAGACACCCGGAGCAACAGAATACCCGTCAAAGGCTCGTTGCCACCGCGAGGAGTCTAAAAAAGCAGAAGCAAAGGCTCAAGGCTGCGCAAGACACACTTAAAATCAGATGGAGTAAAGTACTCAATACAGCAGCGAAGTACGGCGGTAATTGCCCCACCAAGAGCTACCCGAAGCGGAAGTTGCTACCTGAATTCGATGAGGAGGCCTTAGATCCCCCGCAACCAAAAATTAAAACGGCCACCTGGCCGGATAGACGACCTCACGGCCAACATAGAGCGGCAAACAACGCCGCACATAAGCCAATACGCGATCCACGCGAGGGCTCGCATCAAAAGGACGGCGCAACCAGATCCATCTATGGACCACGCAAGCGCGCTCCAGCATACGATGCAACACAACAAACATCCGAACAACACGGTAAACCCAGATACAGGGGTGCCGCACACCCCCTATGTTTCACCGATGAGGTGCTGGACCATGAATTTCCAGAGGGATTCAAACCCGTAAACATAGAGGCATACGACGGAACAACAGACCCTGGGGTCTGGATTGAGGACTATATCCTCCATATCCATATGGCTCGAGGAGATGATCTCCACGCCATCAAGTACTTACCCCTCAAGCTCAAAGGGCCAGCTCGGCACTGGCTTAAAAGCCTCCCCGAAAACTCCATTGGAAGCTGGGAAGAGCTCGAAGATGCTTTTCGGGCAAATTTTCAAGGGACTTATGTCCGACCTCCGGATGCGGATGATTTGAGTCATATAACTCAACAGCCCGGAGAGTCAGCCCGAAAGCTTTGGAACAGGTTTCTTACTAAAAAGAACCGAATAGTCGACTGTCCGGACGCCGAAGCCTTGGCAGCTTTTAAGCATAGCGTCCGCGACGAATGGCTTGCCAGACACCTCGGCCAAGAAAAGCCGAGAACAATGGCAGCATTAACAAGCCTCATGACCCGCTTTTGCGCGGGTGAGGACAGCTGGCTAGCCAGATGCAGCACCAGCGACCCAAGTACATCCGAAGTTAGAGATGAAAACGGGAAATCACGACGCAGAAAAAATAATTAGCGCCGGAATAAATAAGACAGCCCGAAGAGCATGGCAGTAAACGCCGGATTCAGAAGCTCTCGGCCAGGTCAGCAAAAGCCGCCCCCTAAAGGCGCTAGAGATGAACTGTCCAGCCTGAACAAAATTCTGGACCAAATATGTCAGAACCATAGCACCCCTGGTAAGCCTGCTAATCATACCCATAGAGAATGTTGGGTCTTCAAGCAGTCCGGCAAGCTGAACGCCGTACACAAGGGGGAGGATACACCAAGCGAAGATGAGGATGAGCCTCTCAAGCAAGACACTGGGATCAAAAGAAATTTCCACCAGAAGTCAAAATAGTAAACGTGTTACACGTGATCAAGGGGAGAAATAAAGCGGCACTCCCAGAGAAATATGCCCAAGGGCCTATCACCATGGAGTCCTGCCACTGGTCGGCTCAACCGATCACTTTCGACCATCGGGATTACTCAGCAAATATCCAGCATGTAGGATGGGCTGCCTTGGTATTAGACCCAATAATTGAGGGATACCATTTCACACGAGTCCTGATGGACGGTGGCAGCAGTCTAAACCTGATATATCAGGACACAATCCGCAAAATGGGGATAGAACCAACGAAAATTTGCCACAACAATACTACCTTTAAAGGAGTAACGCCAGGCCCAGGGGCTCACTGCACGGGCTCCCTGCTACTAGAAGTTATATTCGGCTTCCCCGATAACTTCCGTAGCGAAAATTTAACCTTCCACATTGCTCCGTTCCAAAGTGGCTATCAAGCACTACTTGGACGCGAAGCTTTCGCTCGCTTTAACGCAATACCGCACTACGCTTCCCTCACGCTTAAGATGCCCGGTCCACGTGGCATCATTACAGTAAATGGAAATATGGAGCGATCCCTGCGCGCCGAAGAGAATGCGGCTGCCTGGGCAGCCGCACACTAAAACGGCCTCACCAACTAAAGTATTCGATAGGTCGTCAAGACCACGGACACGGTTAGACGAGTCCGGCGCAGCTGTATGTAATTCGTACAGGTTTGATGGCCACACCCCTATCACAAATACAAGGGGCTCAACGCGCGCAGACAAGTGGCAATTTTTACTCATCTTGAATTATACATGGTTTTTTCAAAAAACCTACCTTTTTGCACGACAACTTTTCACCTAAGTTCCTCTCTTTTACAGATGACCACCGTGCTACACCCGTCCAGGATACGGCACAACGGAGACACAGGCGCAGACGTGCAGCAGGGACCCGTTCCAAGGATTCTTTTTAGATTAAGACCCTGCGTCAACCTTTTTTACTGTCTCTTGTTGATACACATCCCTCGGATTCTCAGTACAATTGAGAAGGATGCTGGCGTCTTGGCATGTGGCCACGTCAGAATAATGCACGTACCTGAACACCAGGGGCTTCTTACAAAGGGCACTGATTAGGCCCGGTTCATACCATAAAGACCGAATACCTTAGGGAGTGTTCGGCGTCGCGAGTTTGGCCCTATATGCATCAGCTCCGAATCATGTCTTTGGTCAAATGTTGGGTTTGCCCGGCTCCTATGTTTTGGTACCTTACGTTCCGCTCTATCGGCTAAGGTAGCACTAGGAGAACTACTGCGATTGTGCCCCGGGTCATCCGGACGAGCACCTCAGTAGAGAAAGCCGAAAACTGACTGTCATGATATAGCGTGAGACTGGTCAACCACTCGATGACCTATCGGAATGTTAGAATTCCTCCGCCTTAACGAAGGGCCGTTTCCCGGCCAGGCATGTACGCACCCCGAATTCGGGAGAGTGCGGAGCCACCAGGGGCTATATAGTAGCCCCACCGTCAAACTCCTATGGCTAAGTGAAAGTGTTAAAGCATTATAGTCCGGTTGCCTCGTTCGCTGCGCTATCACCTCCTTAATAGGACCAAGACGTTGGGTTAAGTGTGAACACGCGTCTTCTGCGAACACCTCCGCATTATATGCGTGGGGGCTGAAGCCGACGACTGCAATCTTTCAGGTTATACACATGTATACATAAACGGCCGCACAGGAGGCATCATATTACTTTCAGGCAAAAGTATAAACACAACCTTAATAAATTTCATAAAAACATTGTGTTTACAATGGGAATACATGTCACTCAAACATAATATTCTTCGAGCACTGGGCCTCTATCAAACGAGCACCCTCGAGAACCTCTTCGAAATAGTGCTCGGCAGCCACTCGGCCTATGGCCGAACCCTGCGCCGCAACAGTGGTAGCATCCATCTCCGCCCAGTATGCTTTAACACGGGCAAGGGCCATCCGCGAGCCTTCTATGCACGCCGACCTCTTCATCGCATTGATGCGCGGCACCGCACCAAGGAACTGCTGCACTAAGCTGAAATAGCTGTTCGGCTTCGGCTTTTCCGGCCACAGCTGATCCACGACAGACCTCATGGCGAGTCCGGACAACCTATTGAGTTCGGCCCATTCGACTAGCTGATCAGTCAACGGAAGTGGACGCTCTGGAACGTTAAATTGCGACCAGAACAGCTTGTCCACTTCACGATCTGTTTGATCTCGGAAGTATTTGGCCGCATCGACAGCGCTCGCCGCCAAGTCCATATATGTGTCTGCCGAACTCCACAGCCGATCCAGAGGGGCATACCGCGGATCTCCGAACTTCCTCCGCAGCATAAAGGGCTTCCCAGCCGCAATATCCCCGGCTTCACACAGCTCCTCCTTCTTCGCTCTCATAGCAGAGCGGGTGTCTTTGTTCGCCATCGTGGCCTTTTCAAGGTCCGTTGCCTTCGCTCGGTTTTCTTTTTCAAGGAATTGGCAACGGTCGGCAGTGTCTTTTAACTTTACGGCCATCTTGGCCATCTTCTCTTTGCTCTCGCAATGCGCGGCCTTCTCGGCTTTCAACTCTTCGGTCGCCTTCAAAGCAGCCGCATTACTAATCCTTGCTTGTTCTTTGGCTCGGGCAAGTTCCGCCCGCAGGGTTTCCACGGTGGCAGCTCCATCTGCAGTCACAACATATTAAAGATACTGGCATCATGCTGCTCTTACTATGTGGCATTCACCAGAAAATACCACTTACCCTGTGCCTCGTCAAGCCTCTTGTTAACAAGCTCGATGTCGGCATCCGCCGCATCCAGTTGCCGCTTCAGTTCGGCAAACTCATGAGTCCGGCTAGCCACCGGAGCTCCCACTACCTGCACATTAAAGCGGTATGGTTATTGCCTGGGACTACGATCCTCTGTTTGACGCCGTTCTCGGCGACAACCAGAGTCTCAGGGGCTACAATCTACACAGGGCACACCTAAAAATGTGCGGTACCATCACAAATGTACATCATTTTACGTACCTCAAAGCCCGTAAGTAGACTCATAAAGGCATCATGCAACCCGCTTTCGGCGGATGAAATCCATTCCATCACCGTACCCATCAATGTACGGTGTTCCTCTAAGATGGCCGCTCACTCTATCAGCTCTCTCAGTACGTCCGATCGCATACCAGACGGTGCCGGACTCTTCTGTTTGCTCTCTTCGAGAGCCGGACGCTGGGGACTTCGGGTGACTATAGGATTATCTTCTGGCCTCACCGGATCCGGAGAGGCCCTCCGTGACGACACTTCAAGGTCGCCCGCTTCTTGAGCAGAGGAGTCCGGGGGAGGCGTTTCGCTCTCCATCATCTCCGGAAGAAGATCCCCCGAAGACGAGCTCTGCTGAGAAGGGCTAAGATCCGAACTGCAAGATAAATACTTCGGTTATTTTCCTCAGAGGTAAGGTAATATATCTTCACTATTAAAGTACTTTTGGATTACTTACAGCTCGTTAGAGGGCTGATCCCCGCGCGGACTTTGTGCGGCAAGAGCACCCTCCAAGGCAGGACCCTCTGGTGGAGATTTCTTCTCCCGCTTGGAAACCTTGGTTTCCGGATCTTCAGAGGTAGTCCTCTTCCTTCCCCGGGGTGAGAGAATGTCAGATTCCTCCCCTCGGTTATCCTCCCTCACGGAGGCGCTCGTTCCCTCGGTCGGAATATGTAGCGGTGGAGGCTCGCTTTCGCCCTCATTATTCCCCCCTTTGTCTTCCTTTGAGGGCTCCGGGCAAGGTGCTAGCTCGAGCATCTTTTCCAGTGCTGGATTTTCCAAACCCTCAGGAAGGGGGGCCGAACACCAAATCATCTTCGCCTTTGTTATCCCGTCCTGGTCAAAGAGCGATTTCTCAGAATAACATCATGATAAATGAAAGACGGTGTGTTCGGCTAGAGGATAACTTACTTGGTCGGCGGTGCGGTTGCTGCTCAGGACCACGTCCTCGGTAGTATCTGGACACTCTATCTGGGGTCCGAAGAATGATCTATACATCTCCTCATGCGTCAGGCCGGGGAAATTCTGAATAGCGCGTAGTCCTTCTGGGTTGAACTCCCACATGCGAAGAGGCCAGCGTTTGCACGGCTGGATTCGTCGAACCAACATGACTTGCATTACCATAATCAAACTGAAATCTCCTTCGAAGAGATTTTGAATGCGGCTTTGTAGTACTGGCACGTCCTTGGCGGGACCCCAGCTCAGCCCTCTGCTAATCCATGACATCAGTTGTGGTGGAGGGCCTGAGCGGAAAGCAGGGGCAGCCGCCCACTTGGCACTTTCTGGGAGCTGTGATGTAAAACCACTCCCGGTGCCATAATCGGACACCTCTGGAATAGAACCCTTTGGCCATGGAGCTCCGGTGATCCTGCTTATTAATGCGCCTCCACATGCTACATGCTGCCCCTCGACCATCTTCGGCTTCACGTCAAAGGTCTTGAGCCATAGGCCGAAGTGAGGGTAATGCGGAGGAAAGCCTCACATACAACAATAAATGATGAGATGTGGAGAAAGGAGTCCGGGGCTAGATCATGGAAATCTAGCCTGTAATAAAACATCAGCCCCCTGACGAAGGGATCCAGAGTGAGGCCTAGACCTCGGAGGAAGTGGGAGACGAACACGACGTCTTCGTTGGGTTCAGGAGTAGGGACGACCTGCCCTTGGGCGGGCAGCCGATGTGAAACCTCGGCGGTCAGGTATCTGGCCTCACTCAACTTCTTGATATATTCTTCTGTAATGGAGGAGGGCATCCACCGGCCTTGAAGGCTAGATCCGGACATGATTGAAGGTCCGGAGCACCTGACCTGGGCTTTGGTTGTTAGAACTCGAGGCGGGGGAAGGATTCGATTGAGCACGGGAGGGAAATAGTAAAAGCCTTGTCCCTTTATAAAGAGGGTGAGTATCAAGCGTCCTCTCCGTAGCCGTTTGGGACTTGCCTATAATCTAGGAGTCTTAGATACGGTTGGGTTACCCATGACCGTATTGATGAGAATCCCGTAATTATGGGAACATGATCTCTGCTTTGACAAGACGTGTCAAGAAACCGCCTCGCGTTATGTGTGAGGCTGGTTGAAGAAAAACGGTTCGAATAATTACCGGGCCGTGGCATAATGTCGTGTTGCCGAAACGTGTCAGCAGATTAGATTTGTGGAAATATTATTCTCTCTACGGTGGTATGTGGAACTTATTTTGCAGGGTCGGACACTATCCTTGTATTCAAATTCTTCTGTGATGTATTCGGAGGAGGAACCCGCCTTGCAATGCCGAAGACAATACTGCGCGCCGGACTCATCGTCATTGAAGCCTGGTTCAGGGGCTACTGAGGGAGTCCTGGATTAGGGGGTCTCCGGACAGCCGTACTATATTCTTTGGTCGGACTGTTAGACTATGAAGATACAAGATTGAAGACTTCTTCTCGTGTCCGGATGGGACTCTACTTGGCGTGGAAGGCAAGCTAGGCAATACGGATATGCATATCTTCTCCTTTGTAACCGACCTTGTGTAACCCTAGCCCTCTCCGGTGTCTATATAAACCGGAGGGTTTTAGTCCGTAGGACAACATACAATCATACCATAGGCTAGCTTCTAGGGTTTAGCCTGTCTGATCTCGTGGTAGATCTACTCTTGTACTACCCATATCATCAATATTAATCGAGCGGGACGTAGGGTTTTACCTCCATCAAGAGGGCCCGAACCTGGGTAAAACTTCGTGTCTCCTGCCTCCTGTTACCATCCGCCTAGACGCACAGTTCGGGACCCCCTACCCGAGATCCGCCGGTTTTGACACCGACACACGTGGTCGGGTATGTCGGGTGCCCGTTCGGTGTCGCGGAACCCTGTAACCATCGTTCGGGGCCGTATGTGGAAACCTCGGCCAGACTCCCTACGGATGGAACCTGAATAGGCGATAAACCTGGACTAGAGACTTGAGTGTTTAGGTAGGCCATGGCGGACACCCTGATACGTCTCGAACGTACCTATAATTTTTGATTGCTCCATGCTATATTATCTACTGTTTTGGACATTATTGCGCTTTGTTATACACTTTTATATTATTTTTGGGACTAACCTATTAACCGGAGGCCCAGGCCAGAATTGTTGTTTTTTTCCTATTTTAGGGTTTCGAAGAAAAGGAATATCAAACGGAGTCCAAACGGAATGAAACCTTTGGGAACGTGATTTTCTCACCGAACATGATCTAGGAGACTTCGACCCTACGTCAAGGAACCAACAGGGAGGCCACGAGGTAGGGGGCACGGCTACCCCCCCCAGGCGCGCCATCCACCCTCGTGGGCCCCCTGTTGCTCCACCGACGTACTTCTTCCTCCTATGTATACCTACGTACCCCCAAATGATCAGATACAGAGCCAAAACCCTAATTCCACCACCGTAACTTTTTGTATCCACGAGATCCCATCTTGGGGCCTGTTCCAGAGCTCCGCCGGAGGGGGCATTGATCACGGAGGGCTTCTACATCAACACCATAGCCTCTCCGATGAAGTGTGAGTAGTTTACCTTAGACCTACGGGTCCATAGTTATTAGCTAGATGGCTTCTTATCTCTTTTTGGATCTCAATACAAAGTTTTTCCCCTCTCTTGTGGACATCTATTCGATGTAATCTTCTTTTGCGGTGTGTTTGTTGAGACCGATGAATTGTGGGTTTATGATCAAGTTTATCTATGAACAATATTTGAATCTTCTCTGAATTCTTTTATGTATGATTGGTTATCTTTGCAAGTCTCTTCGAATTATCAGTTTGGTTTGGCCTACTAGATTGATATTTGTTGCAATGGGAGAAGTGCTTAGCTTTGGGTTCAATCTTGTAGTGTCCTTTCCCAGTGACAGTAGGGGAAGCAAGGCATGTATTGTATTGTTGCCATCGAGGATAACAAGATGGGGTTTTTATCATATTGCATGAATTTATCCCTCTACATCATGTCATCTTGCTTAAAGCGTTACTCTGTTCTCTTGAACTTAATACTCTAGATGCATGATGGATAGCGGTCGATGTGTGGAGTAATAGTAGTAGATGCAGGCAGGAGTCGGTCTACTTGTCTTGGACGTGATGCCTATATACATGATCATACCTAGATATTCTCATAACTATGCCAATTCTGTCAATTGCTCAACAGTAATTCGTTCACCCACCGCAAAATATCTATGCTCTTGAGAGAAGCCACTAGTGAAACGTATGGTCCCGGGGTCTATCTTCATCATATTAATCTTCCAATACTTAGTTACTTTCATTGCCTTTTATTTTACTTTGCATCTTTATCATAAAAATACAAAAAATATTATCCTATCATATCTATCAGATCTCACTCTCGTAAGTGACCGTGTAGGGATTGACAACCCCTTATCGCGTTGGTTGCGAGGATTTATTTGTTTTGTGTAGGTGCGAGGGACTCGCGCGTAGCCTCCTACTGGATTGATACCTTGGTTCTAAAAAACTGAGGGAAATACTTACGCTACTTTGCTGCACCACCCTTTCCTCTTCGAGGGAAAACCAACGCAAGTGCTCAAGAGGTAGAAAGAAGGATTTCTAGCGCCGTTGCCGGGGAGGTCTACGCAAAAGTCAACATACCAACTACCCATCACATACCCTTATCTCCCGCATTACATTATTTGCCATTTGCCTCTCGTTTTCCTCTCCCCCACTTCACCCTTGCCGTTTTATTCGCCCTCTCTCTCTCTCTCTATCCTCCCTCTCTTTCCCGTTTGCCTCTTTTTGCCCGTTTCTTGTTTGCTTGTGTGTTGGATTGCTTGCTTGTCACGATGGCTCAAGATAATACTAAATTGTGTGACTTTACCAATACCAACAACAATGATTTTATTAGAACACCGATTGCTCCTCTTACCAATGTTGAATCTTGTGAAATTAATGTTGCCTTGCTGAATCTTTTCATGAAAGATCCGTTCTCCGGCCTTCCTAGTGAAGATGCCGCTACCCATCTAAATAGCTTCATTGATTTGTGTGATATGCAAAAGAAGAAAGATGTGTATAATGATATTGTTAAATCGAATCTATTTCCTTTTTCGCTTAGATATCGTGCTAAAGCTTGGTTTTCTTCTTTGCCTAAAAATAGTATTGATTCGTGGAATAAGTGCAAAGAAGCTTTTATCTCTAAGTATTTTCCTCCCACTAAGATCATCACTCTTAGGAACGATATTATGAATTTTAAGCAACTTGATCATGAACATGTTGCACAAGCTTGGGAGAAGATGAAATTAATGATACGTAATTTCCCAACACATGCTTTGAATTTGTGGATGATTATACAAAAAAATTTATGCTAGATTTAATTTTGCTTCTAGAAATCTTTTAGATTCGGCCGCGGGAGGCACTTTTATGGAAATCATTTTAGGAGAAGCTACTAAACTCCTAGATAATATTATGGTTAATTATTCTCAATGGCACACTGAAAGATCTACTAATAAGAAAGTGCATGCGATAGAAGAAATTAATGTTTTGAGTGGAAAGATGGATGAACTTATGAAATTGTTTGCTAATAGAAGTGTTTCTTCTCATCCTAATGATATGCCTTTGTCTAATTTGATTGAGAATAATAGTGAATCTTTGGATGTGAATTTTGTTGGTAGGAATAATTTTGGTAACAACGTGTATAGAGGAAATTTTAATCCTAGGCCGTATCCTAGTAATTCCTCTAATAATTATGGTAATTCCTACAACAATTCTTATGGAAATTATAATAAGATGCCCTCTTATTTTGAATCTAATATTAACTAATTTATTACTTCACAAAGGAATTTCAATGCTTTGATTGAAGAAAAATTGCTTAAGATTGATGATTTGGCTAGGAACGTTGATAGAATTTCTCTTGATGTTGCTTCTTTGATACTTAGATCTATTCCACCTAAGCATGATATCAATGAGTCTCTCAAAGCCATGATAATTTCCATTGATGAGTGCAAAGAAAGAACCGCTAGGATGCGTGCTAAGAAAGATTCCTTTTATAAGAGCGTGTTCTTCTAGTTTCCATGATAATAAAGATGAAGATCTAAAAGTTATTGATGTGTCCCCTATCAAATCTTTGTTTTGTAATATTAATATTGATAATGATGGGACTGAATTTTATCCACCTTTACCTAGATGACATTCCAAGAATTCAGAGTTTTGGGATCTTGATGCTAAATTTCAAAAAAGTGGGATTGAAGAGATCAAAACTTTAAATATTGATGAACCTACTATTTTGGATTTCAAGGAATTTAATTATGATAATTGCTATTTGATAGATTGTATTTCCTTGTTGCAATCCATGCTAAATTCTCCTCATGCTTATAGCCAAAATAAAGCTTTTACTAAACATATCATTGATGCTTTAATGCAATCTTATGAAGAAAAACTTGAGTTGGAAGTTTCTATCCCTAGAAAACTTTATGATGAGTGGGAACCTACTATTAAAATTAAAATTAAAGATCATCAATGCTATGCTTTGTGTGATTTGGGTGCTAGTGTTTCCACGACTCCAAAGACTTTGTGTGATTTGTTAGGTTTCTGTGATTTTGATGATTGATCTTTAAACTTGCACCTTGCGGATTCCACTATTAAGAAACCTATGGGAAGAATTAATGATGTTCTTATTGTTGCAAATAGGAATTATGTTCCCGTAGATTTTATCGTTCTTGATATAGATTGCAATCCTTCATGTCCTGTTATTCTTGGTAGACCTTTCCTTAGAACGATTGGTGCAATTATTGATATGAAGGAAGGAAATATTAGATTCCAATTTCCGTTAAGAAAAGGCATGGAACACTTTCCTAGAAAGAAAATTAAATTACCTTATGAATCTATTATGAGAGCCACTTATGGATTGCCTTCCAAAGATGGCAATACCTAGATCTATCCTTGCTTTTTTATGCCTAGCTAGGGGCGTTAAACGATAGCGCTTGTTGGGAGACAACCCAATTTTATTTTTATTCCTTGCTTTTTGCTCCTGTTTAGTAATAAATAAAATATCTAGACTCTGTGTTGGTTGTGTTTTTTGTGCTTAATTAGTGTTTGTGCCAAGTAGAACCGTTGGGAAGACTTGGGGAAAGTCTTGTTAATCTTGCTGTAAAAAACAGAAACTTTAGCGCTCACGAGAACTGCTGTAATTGTTTTTCGGAAAGTGCTATTTAGTAAATTATTTTTGAAGATGATTAATAGATAAATTCCTCACGTCCAGCAATTTATTTTAGAATTTGTGGGGTTCCAGATCTTGCGCTAGCTATAGATTACTGCAGACTGTTCTGTTTTTGACAGATTCTGTTTTTCGTGTGTTGTTTGCTTATTTTGATGAATCTATGGCTAGTAAAATAGTTTATAAACCATAGAGAAGTTGGAATAAAGTAGGTTTAACACCAATATAAATAAAGAATGAGTTCATTACAGTACCTTGAAGTGGTCTTTTGTTTTCTTTCGCTAATGGAGCTCACGAGGTTTTCTACTTTAAGTTTTGTGTTGTGAAGTTTTCAAGTTTTGGGTAAAGATTTGATGGATTATGGAACAAGGAGTGGCAAGAGCCTAAACTTGGGGATGCCCATGGCATCCCCAAGATAATCTAAGTACACCTAACATCCAAAGTTTGGGGATGCCCTGGAAGGCATCCCCTCTTTCGTCTACTTCTATCTGTAACTTTACTTGGAGCTATATTTTTATTTACCACATGATATGTGTTTTGCTTGGAGCGTATTGTATGATTTGAGTCTTTATTTGTTTGTTTACCAAGATCATCTTTGCTGTACACACCTTTTGAGAGAGACACACATGATTCAGAAATTATTAGAATACTCTATGTGCTTCACTTATATCTTTTGAGTTATATAGTTTTGCTCTAGTACTTCACTTATATCTTTTAGAGCACGGTGGTGGATTTGTTTTATAGAAACTATTGATCTCTCATGCTTCACTTAGATTATTTTGAGAGTCTTAAATAGCATGGTAATTTGCTTAAATAATCCTAATATGCTAGGTATACAAGATTAATAATAAAATTATCTTATGAGTGTGTTGAATACTAAGAGAAGTTTGATGCTTGATGATTGTTTTGAGATATGGAGGTAGTGATATTAAAGTTGTGGTAGTTGAGTAGTTGTGGAATTGAGAAATACTTGTGTTGAAGTTTGCAAGTCCCGTAGCATGCACATATGGTAAACGTTATGTAAAAAATTTGAAACATGAGGTGTTCTTTGATTGTCCTCCTTATGAGTGGCGATCGGGGACGAGGGATGGTCTTTTCCTACCAATCTATCCCCCTAGGAGCATGCGCGTAGTGCTTGGTTTTTTATGACTTGTAGATTTTTGCAATAAGTATGTGAGTTCTTTATGACTAATGTTGAGTCCTTGGATTATACGCACTCTCACCCTTCCATCATTGCTAGCCTCTTCGGTACCGTGCATTGCCCTTTCCCACATTGAGAGTTGGTGCAAACTTCACCAGTGCATCCAAACCCGGTGATATGATACGCTCTTTCACACATACACCTCCTTATACCTTCCTCAAAACAGCCACCATACCAACCTATTATGGCATTTCCATCGCCATTCCGAGATATATTGCCATGCAACTTTCCACCATTTCGTTTATCATGACACATTCATCATTGTCATATTGCTTTGCATAATCATGTAGTTGACATCGTATTTGTGGTAAAGCCACCGTTCATAATTTTTCAAACATGTCACACTTGATTCATTGCATATCCCGGTACACCGCCGGAGGCATTCATATAGAGTCATACCGTGTTCTAGTATCGAGTTGTAATCATTGAGTTGTAAATAATAGAAGTGTGATGATCATCATTTAATAGAGCATTGTCCCAATAAAAAAGAGAAAGGCCAAATAAAAAATGAAGGCCCAAAAAAAGGGACAATGCTACTATCCTTTTTCCACACTTGTGCTTCAAAGTAGCACCATGATCTTCATGATAGAGAGTCTCTTATTTTGTCACTTTCATATACTAGTGGGAATTTTTCATTATAGAACTTGGCTTGTATATTCCAACAATGGGCCTCCTCAAGTGCCCTATGTAACACCCACGATGCGGCTATATCTCCCACGTGTCGAAGCACGACTTAGAGGCATAACCGCATTGTAAGCAATGTCGCAAGTGGGGTAATCTTCACACAACCCATGTAATGAATAAGGAAAAGAGACACATAGTTGGCTTACACTCGCCACGTCACACAATAGCATAAATATCATTACATTCATCCAGATACAATCAAGGTCCGACTACGGAACCAAAATAAAGAACAACCCCAAATGCAACAAAGTCCCCGATCGCCCCAACTGGGCACCACTACTGATCATTTGGAAAGGAAACATAGTATCGTCCTGAGTCCTCATCGAACTCCCACTTGAGCTCAGTCGAATCTCCTGGAGCAGTATCATCGATCCCTGCAACTAGTTTTGGAAGTAATCTATGAGTCACAGGGACTCAGCAATCTCACACCCTCGCGATCAAGACTATTTAAGCTTATAGGAAGGGTAAAATGTGTGAGGTGGAGCAGCAGCAAGTACTAGCATATATGGTGGCTATCATACGCAAATGAGAGCGAGAAGAGAGAGGTAAGGCATGGTCGATGAACTATGATCAAGAAGTGATCCTAGAACAACCTACATTCAAGCATAACTCGAGACCGTGTTCTCTTCCCGGACTCTGCCGAAAAGAGACCATCACGGCCACACACTCTGTTGATTCATTTTAATTAAGTTAAGTTTAAGGTTTTCTACAAATAGACATTAACAAATTCCTATCTTCCCATAACCGCGGGCACGGCTTTTGAAAGTTCAAATCCTTGCAGGGGTGTCCCAACTTAGCCAATCACAAGCTCTCACGGCCAATGAAGGACATTCCTTCTCCCAAGACAACCCGATCAGACTCAGAATCCTAGTTACAAGACATCTCGACAATGGTAAAACTAAACCAGCAAAGCCACCCGAATGTGCCGACAAATCCCGATAGGAGCTGCACATATCTCGTTCTCAGGGCACACCGGATTGTCCAAGGTTTCGGTAGGCCAGCCCAGAGTTGCCCCTGGTGGCCATCGGCAGCTGACAGGTTGGACCAACACTCAGAGGAGCACTGGCCCGGGGGGTTTAAAATAAAGATGACCCTTGAGTCCGCGAAACCCAAGGGAAAAGAGGCTAGGTGGAAAAAGGTAAAATCAATGTTGGTCATTGCTGGAGGAGTTTTATTCAAGGCGAACTGTCAAGGGGTTCCCATTATAACCCAACTGTGTAAGGAACGCAAATCAAGGAACATAACACCGGTATGATGGAAACTAGGGCAGCAAGAGTGGAACAAAACACCAGGCATAAGGCCGAGCCTTCCACCCTTTCCCAAGTATACAGGTTCATTAAAATAGACAAGATATAATAATGATATCCCAACAATAAACATGTTCCAACAAGGAACAAACTCCAATCTTCACCTGCAACTAGCAACGCTATAAGAGGGGCTGAGCAAAACGGTAACATAGCCAAACAATGGTTTGCTACGACAACATGGGTTAGAGATTTGACATGGCAATATGGGAGGCATGATAAGCAAGTGGTAGGTATCATAGCATAGAAATAGCAAAAGAGTGAGCATCTAGCAAGCAAAGATAGAAGTGATTTTGAGGGTATGGTCGTCTTGCCTGCAAAGTTCTCTGAGTTGACGTTAGCTTGATCCTCGTAAGCGTACTCA
The DNA here is from genome assembly GCF_018294505.1 of Triticum aestivum. Lineage (NCBI taxonomy): Eukaryota > Viridiplantae > Streptophyta > Magnoliopsida > Poales > Poaceae > Triticum > Triticum aestivum. Next base: position 163,210,615 of record NC_057812.1, on the reverse strand, counting down.
ACGGGTTCCTCAATCAAGTACTCGTCTCCCGTCTCTACCCAAAGAAAGAAACACAAGCAAAGGGAGACATAATCAACCACGTGCAATGCACAAGCAACATGATGCAAAACATGGCATGATATGTGGGATGTGATATGCAATGCATATGCATGTTTTGGAAAGGAAAAACCAAGAGTTCCACTGGAAAGAAGAGTTGATTTTGGTCGAAATCGATATAAAGATCACCGGAATCGGATGCACGGTTTGCAAATGACAAGCAAAACAAATATGGCACCGATCTACGATTAACAGCACGAGGCCATCTAAATGCATCAAGAACAACATGCTATATAACTCTAACATAGCAACAAAGTACATGGCAGGGATCCACTCGAGATGCTTGACAAAAGATGAATGCTAAGCTACGGCTAATTCACTCAATAGCAGGTTCAAACAAACATGGCAAAAGTGCAAAAGATATCAGTTTACAGACTTAGTGAAAATAACAACAAGTCGGGAATTTAACATTAGGAAGCAATGTTTGGAGCAAGATAACAACATGCTACAGGAACATATCATGGCAAAGCAAGGCATGGCATGAAGCTACTCAAAGCATACAACAAAAGTCCCTTACTGACCATAAGCCAAAAGGGATCAGAAAATACAATGGCAACCATGTGAACATAGCAATTATCATTAACAGATTCAGACTTAGTAGAAAACTGGAACATGGCAAAAAGATATTGAGTAGTCATGTTTACGAGCTCGATGCACTCACCACAAGGCATTGCATGACAAACTAAGAATATACCCAGCAAGTAGACATGGCATAGAAGCTAAACATGGCAAGAACAACAACATAGCATGCAAGGATCAACTACAACAACCTCGGCAAAAATGCTTAACACGTAAACATTTTGTCAGGAACATTTTATAGAAAAAGTAGAGCTCGATTGAGTCAAGCTAGGGTGCTCCACAATTGCAACCAAAGACATGGATGGATAGAGCACAACAATATCTACAAAACATTCTTATTGATAATGCTCAAAAGAGGCATGGATCACTCTGTAGCAACAAGAATACATGGCATAAAAATATTGACAGGACAAAGACTTAGAAGATATCTAAGTCCCTGAAATCAGCAACATCATGAGGGCTACTTTGCATGCTTGTGCTAGTCACCACAGAGATCACAAAAATACATGGCATACACCCCTGTAAAGATGGCATGGCATACTTCAAAACACATGTAGGGCTCAAGTTCATAGGAGGCACACATCAATCATGGCAAAAATGACAAAAGTCCGATTACTGATAAGAATCTGAAACTAATATAAACTAGCACTCTTCCAACAACATTTAGGGCAGCAAGATGAGCTCAAATGAACATGATGCAATGAGATGAAATGAAGTACTCGTCGAGACAAAAAAATTGATATGCTACACGCCCAAAATGGAGCCACGGATGCAGAGATATAGCTTGATGAAAACGCTAAAAATACTAGGAGTTTGAGAGAAAGTCAACCATCTCAGACCGGATCTAGGGTTTCACACAATCCGAGGTGGCCGGGGAACTCGTCGGAACAGTGGCCGTCTGAGTTTGAGGTCGCCGGACTTGCCGGAGTAGAGGTGGTCCGGCGAGGGGAGACGGTGGCACGGCGCTGCGGAGGCGTCGGGGCGGCGCGGCGACATCGGCGAGGAAGGGCGGCGGCTCGGGGCACCGGCGAGCGCGGGGACGGTGATGGCGTTGCGGCAGAGGCGGCCGGCGATGTTGAGGCGGCGGGCGGCGGCGCGGCGAGGTAGGTTTCGGCGGGCGCGCCGGGCCGGGGAGGGCCCGCCCTGGGCCGAGCGGGCTGGTGGCAGGGGAGATCCGGCAGGGACACGTGGCGTGCTGCGGTTCGTCCGGCGGAGCTGGGCGGGCATGTCTGGCCTGCCGGTTTCGTCTGGCAGCGCGAGGAGAGGGAGGGGTCTAGGGTTTGACCTTGATTTTCGGTGGGAGATGTCTTTATATAGGTAGAGGGAGCTAGGAGGCTCCAAATTGAGCACGGTTTGCGGCCACACAATTGTGATCGAACGACCTAGATGATGGAGGGGTTTTAGGTGGGTTTTGGGCCACTTTGGAGAGGTGTTGGGCTGCAACACACACGAGGCCTTTTCGGTTCCTCGGTTAACCGTTGGAGTATCAAACGAAGTCCAAATGGTACGAAACTTGACAGGCGGTCTACCAGTAGTAAACCAAGGCCGCTTGGCAAGTCTCGGTCCAGTCTAAGAATGTTTAACACCCGCACACGAAAAGAGGTAGAAAGGGACACCGGAGGACATAGGAGCGCCGGAATGCAAAACGGACAACAGGGAAAATGCTCGAATGCATGAGACGAACACGTATGCAAATGCAATGCACATGATGACATGATATGAGATGCATGACAAAGACAAAACAACACGAAGACAAAAACCCGACAAGGAGGAAATATCATAACTTAGTGCCGGAAATGGCAAGAGTTGGAATACAAATATGGCCGGTTACATACGGGGTGTTACAACACTCCACCACTAAGAAAGGATCTTGTCCCGAGATCTAGGACTGGATAAACTCCGGGTACTCAAAACGGAGGTGGTCCTCGCGTTCCCAGGTGGCTTCACGGTTGGAATGATGTGACCACTTGACTTTTAGGAATTTGATAGACTTGTTGCGAGTCTTGCGCTTAGTTTCTTCTAGAATAGCAACTGGGTGCTCACGATAAGACAGGTCTTCTTGGAGGTCAATCTCTTCAAAGTTGACGGTGTGGTCAGGAGTCTTGAAACACTTGCGGAGTTGAGACACGTGAAACACGTCAGCACGTTTGCAAAGTTGGATGGAAGCTCAAGTTGATAGGCAAGATCGCCTCTTTTGCTGATGATCTTGAAAGGACCCACGTATCTTGGGGCAAGCTTCCCTTTGATACCGAAGCGACGAGTACCTTTCATTGGAGAGACGCGGAGGTAGACATGGTCTCCGATCTTGAAAGCCAAGTCACGATGCTTGCTAACATAGTAACTCTTCTGGCGCGATTGCGCGGCTTTGAGATTTTCACGAATGACTTTGCACATTTCTTCAGCCTCTGTGATCAAGTCATTGCCAAGAAGTTGACGTTCACCAGTCACTGACCAGTTAAGAGGAGTACGGCACTTCCTGCCATAGAGAATCTCGAATGGGGCCTTGCCCGAACTCGCTTGGAAGTTGTTGTTGTAGGAGAACTCGGCATATGGAAGACAATCTTCCCACTTCATACCGAAAGAAATGACACATGCCCTGAGCATATCTTCAAGAATCTGATTGACTCGCTCAACTTGGCCACTGGTTTGAGGATGAAAAGTTGTGTTGAAGCGAATGTTGGTGCCCATGGCCTTCTGAAAAGAATCCCAAAACTTGGAGGTGAAGATGCTCCCATGATCTGAAGATATCAACTATGCAATGCCATGCAGAGAGACAATCCTGGAGGTATATAGCTCTGCCAACTGAGCTGTTGTGATAGATTCTTTGATGGGAAGAAAATGAGCCACTTTAGTGAGCTTGTTGATGACAACAAAGATAGCATCATTGCCACTCTTGGACTTTGGAAATACAGTCATGAAGTCAATATCAATATGATCAAACTTCCATTCTGGAATGGCAAGAGGTTTGAGGAGACCAGCTGGTCATTCGTGTTCTGCTTTCACTCTTCTGCAGACATCACATTCGTTCACGAACCGAGCAATCTCGCGCTTCATTCGAGTCCACCAATACGACTGCTTGAGGTCCTGGTACATCTTTGTAGTTCCAGGGTGAATAGAGAGGAGTGAAGTGTGAGCCTCGTTCATAATGACTTTACGAAGGTCACCTTTAGGCACCACAATGCGATCCTCGAAGAATAGAGTATCCTTGTCATCAAGACGATAGCACTTGTACTTGGGTTGACTCTTGGCAATCCCAATCTTCACCTTCTTCACCATAGCGTCAAGAAGTTGAGCCTCACGAATCTGATCTTTCAAAGTAGGAGAGACTTGGAGGTTGGCAAGGAATCCTTGAGGAACAACTTGGAGATTAAGTTTGCAGAAAGCTTCACAAAGCTCTGGTTGGTAAGGCTTGATAATCAGACTGTTGCAGTAAGCCTTCCTGCTCAAAGAGTCAGCAATTACATTAGCCTTGCCTGGAGTATATTCAATACTCGGATTATACTCTTGAATCATTTCGACCCAACGAGTCTGCCTGAGGTTGAGGTTTGGCTGAGTGAAGATATACTTGAGGCTCTTATGATCAGTGAAGATGTACACTTTTCTTCCCAATAAGAGATGTCTCCATATTAAAAGAGCACGGACAACTACCGCCAACTCGAGGTCATGAGTGGGGTAGTTCTTTTCGTTGGGCTTCAACTGGCGAGAGGTATAGGCCACAACTTTCTTCTCTTGCATCAACACTGCACCAAGACCTTGAAGGGAAACATCACAGAAGACCTCGAACGGTTTGGATTCATCAGGAGGAGTCGGAACTGGAGCAGTGACTAACTTCTCTTTCAGGGTGTTGAAAGCGATGTCACATTCAGGCGACCAGACGTACTTCACATGCTTCTGGAGAAGGTTGGAAAGAGGCTTCGCGATCTTAGAGAAGTTCTCAACGAACCTTCGATAATAGCTTGCGAGCCCAAGGAAGCTGCGGAGTTGCTTCACATTCTGAGGTGGTTCCCAATTCACAATTGCGGACACCTTCTCAGGATTAACAGCTATGCCCTTGGCGGAGATGATATGCCCAAGGTAGAGAACCTCATCGAGCCAAAACTCGCACTTAGAAAACTTCACATAGAACTGATGTTCTCTGAGTCTATCGAGCACCAATCTCAAGTGCTTGGCATGATCCTCCTTGTTCTTGGAAAAGACCAAAATGTCATCGAGGTAGACCAAGATGAAGTCATTTGTGTAGGCGTTGAAGATAAAGTTCATCTTGCGAGAGAACGTTGGAGGTGCATTGATAAGGCCGAAAGACATGACAGTGTATTCATATGAACCATAGATTGTTCTGAACGTTGTCTTGGGGATATTTTCTTCACGAATGCGAATCTGATGATAGCCCATACGGAGATCAAGCTTGGAGAATACTTGAGCACCTTTGAGTTGTTCGAAAAGCTCATTGATGTTGGGAAGTGGGTACTTGTTCTTTATGGTCTTCTTGTTCAATGGACGGTAGTCGACACAAAGTCGGTCCGTTCCATCCTTCTTCTTGACAAAAAGAACACAACAACCCCATGGAGAAGAACTTGGTCGGATGAGACCCATACGCTCTTGAATATCGAGTTGCTTCTTCAGCTCCTTCAACTCTTCAGGTCCCAGCTTGTAAGGACGTTTGCAAACAGGTTCCGTGCCAGGCTCAAGATCGATGACGAATTCAACTGGCCGGTGCGGAGGCATTCCTGGAAGCTCTTCTGGAAAGACGTCTTGATATTCATAAACGACTGGAATCTGAGAAATGGCATCCAGCTCACCCTTCTTGTTGAGGGAAAATAGTCGAATGGTATCATCACGAGCGGCAAAGACGATTACATCCTCAGACGAATGTGTTAATTGAATCTGCCTGGCAGCACAATCAAGCTGATCCTTGTGCTTAGAAAGCCAGTCCATTCCGAGAATAAGATCAATATCCGAGTCACCAAGAACAGTAGGAGAAGACAGAAACTTGTAGTCCCCCATCGTGATAGTAACATCCGGAACCATGGAGTTAGCATTCATGTGTTTACTCGGAGAGACAACTGCTAACGGTCTAGGCAAAACTTGGAGAGCCAACTCATGCTTAGATGCAAATGGTCTCGAGATGAAACAATGTGATGCACCAGTGTCAAAAAGAACTTTTGCAGGAATATCATTAACAGGAAGGTTACCCATTATCACATCTGACGAGTCCTCTGCCTGAGTTGCGTTCATCAAGTTGACCTTGGCGTGATTGGGATTATGCTTGACCACTGCGGTGCTTGCAGACCTCACAGGAGGAGGAGGAGGAAGCCGCCTCTGATTGAAGCATTTGTTGGCATAATGACCCTTCTGCTGACACTTGTTGCACGTGACCTCTGAAAGCAGACGGTGATACGGAGCACTTGATCTTGGAGCATGAGATGAAGTCTTGTTCTGAAAGCCTGGGTTGGGTGGGTGGGAAGATCCGTTGCCACCTTTGCTCTTCTGCTGATAAGGCTGACGGAACGGAGGAGGAGGAGGCAACCAATACTTTTGCTGCTTAGTTGCCACTTGAGTTGAGGAAGAAGGAGTTGCATCCCTGACTCGTTTCTTGGAAGCATCACACTTGAGTTGAGCAGTCTCTTGTTTCAGTGCCATGTTGTAAAACTCATCGTACTTCTGCGGCTCAAAAAGCACGAGAGCTAGTTGAAGATCTTCTCTGAGGCCACCTCTGAACTGATAAATCATGCTCTTCTCGTCAGGGATGTCTTGCTTAGCAAAACGAGCAAGCTTCTGGAACATGATGTTATACTGGTAAGCAGACAAGCTGCCTTGCTTCAGGTTGCGGAACTCCTCACGCTTGCTCTCAACAACACTCTGAGGAATGTGGTGAGCTTTGAAGTCTTGACGGAATTCATCATAGGTAATCACATGACCTCCTCTGGAATCTTTGTATTGCTGATACCATTCAGCAGCTTGGTCTTTGAGTTGGAACGAGGCAAACTTGACAAAGCCCTCAAGCCTGACATTGCTGCACTCGAAATGCTTGCAGATATCCACGAGCCAATCATCAGCGTATGTTGCCTCGACATAGTTGTTGAAGGTATTTGTCTGATTAGCGAGGAACTAGTTGAGTGTAGCAAACTGATTCTGATTGTTGCCATGGCCTTGATTCCCTTGGTTGCGCTCTTGCAAGAGTTGCATGATCAGCTGCGTGTTTGCGTTGGTAGCAGCCATCACAGCTTGCCAAGCCTCCGGAGGTGGAGGTGGTGGTGGAGGTTCAGGATTCTGACGCGTTGGAGGAGCCATCCTAAAGTGGGTGACATCCGTTAGCATCTTGACAGACATATATTCAAGCTGAATCAAATGGATCGAAATTGCAACATATAGTCTTAACATCCGAACAAAATGAACGAATGCATTCCAGTCGAAATGGTCATACTTCCATAAATTGAGAAGCCACTTAGATAGAGGTAGAAGAATAAAACAACAAGGTACGAACAAGAACAAATACTTGGTGAGGATTACCCAATCACAAACCAAATATTTGCGGAAGAAATACTAGAGCTACATGAATTCCCACCTATGAAACTCCGGAAATTTCCCCGGTTATGCAGTCAGGTGTTGGGGATACAGGGGAAGCATAATATCTCACCCAAAGCTAGCAAATCCTACATCCAGCTGTAATCATCCTTCAACACATAACCAAGAAACCTTCGGAAATCATTTACCTCAACCTTCGAAAAGCATCCATTATACGAGTTATGGCAATACTCCCGAACTCCCGCCCTAGTACAGGGTGGCGTCAAGGTTATCTCACCAACAACTGCATAAAAGAGATTTTCGATGTCGGCGAAACTCAAGTATTCCAGAACTGCAACAATAAAATTGTGACGACAACACCTCGGAGCTCAACTCCCCGGGACACTGCTACAACCCCTAAATGTCAGGAGGCACCAAGAACAATGTTCTCGTCACAAAACCATCGGAACGATTCCAAGATACCCGTGTGATCCTAAAAAAATTAGTGAAATTTGAGAAGAGAAGAGTCAAAACTCTATGTCAGGATGCCTCACCAGAGCGACGAAGGGACTGAGGAGTAAAAAGAATCCTACTCTCCATATATATAATCCTAAATGATTCAAAACATTTTTCTAGACTCAACAACGCCAATGATTCGATCAAGCAGGGGGGCTTCTAAGTCGGGGTTGGCTCTGATACCAACTTGTCACGCCCACGATGTGGCCATATCTCCCACGTGTCGAAGCACGACTTAGAGGCATAACCGCATTGTAAGCAATGTCGCAAGTGGGGTAATCTTCACACAACCCATGTAATGAATAAGGTAGAAATCAAGAAAAATATCAAGTGTTGATGGTAGACAAGACCACTAGTTTCAAGAAAACGGCAAAGGGAAGAAGGGGAACTTCAAGAAGAACGGCAAGCAAGTTCCTGCTCAAGTGAAGAAGCCCAAGTCTGGTCCTAAGCCTGAGACTAAGTGCTTCTACTGCAAAGGGACTGGTCACTGGAAGCGGAACTGCCCCAAGTATTTGGCGGATACGAAGGATGGCAAAGTGAACAAAGGTATATTTTATATACAGATAATTGATGTGTATTTTACTAGTGTTCATAGCAACCCCTCGGTATTTGATAGTGGTTCAGTTGCTAAGAGTAGTAACTCGAAATGGGAGTTGCAGAATGAACAGAGACTAGTTAAGGGTGAAGTGATGATGTGTGTTGGAAGTGGTTCCAAGATTGATATGATCATCATCGCACACTCCCTATACTTTTGGGATTAGTGTTGAACCTAAATAATGTTATTTGGTGTTTGCATTGAGCATGAATATGATTTGATCATGTTTATTGCAATACGGTTATTCATTTAAGTAAGAGAATAAATTGTTGTTCTGTTTACATGAATAAAACCTTATATGGTTACACACCCAATGAAAATGGTTCGTTGGATCTCGATCGTAGTGATACACATATTCATAATATTGAAACCAAAAGATGCAAAATTAATAATGATAGTGCAACTTATTTGTGGCACTGCCGTTTAGGTCATATTGGTGTAAAGCGCATGAAGAAACTCCATGCTGATGGACTTTTGGAATCACTTGATTATGAGTCACTTGATGCTTGCGAACCATGCCTCATGGGAAAGATGACTAAGACTCCGTTCTTCGGAACAATGGAGCGAGCAACTGACTTATTGGAAATAATACATACTGATGTATGCAGTCCGATGAGTGTTAAGGCTCACGGCAAGTATCGTTATTTTCTGACCTTCACAGATGATTTGAGAAGATATGGGTATATCTACTTAATGAAACACAAGTCTGAAACAGTTGAAAAGTTCAAAGAATTTCAGAGTGAAGTGGAGAATCATCGTAACAAAAATAAAAGTTTCTACCATATGATCGCAGAAGTAAAATATTTGAGTTACGAGTTTGGCCTTCAGTTAAAACAATGTGAAATAGTTTCACTACTCACGCCACCTGGAACACCACAGTGTAATGGTGTGTCCGAATATTGTAACCGTACTTTATTAGATATGGTGCAATCTATGATATCTCTTACCAATTTACCACTATCGTTTTGGGGTTATGCATTAGAGACAGCTACATTCACGTTAAATAGGGCCCCATCTAAATCCGTTGAGACGACACCGTATGAACTGTGGTTTAGCAAGAAACCTAAGTTGTCGTTTCTTAAAGTTTGGGGTTGTGATGCTTATGTTAAAAAGTTTCATCTTGATAAGCTCAAACCCAAGTTGGAGAAGTGCGTCTTCATAGGATACCCAAAAGTAACTGTTGGGTACACCTTCTATCACAGATCCGAAGGCAAGATATTTGTTTCTGAGAATGGATCCTTTCTAGAGAAGGAGTTTCTCTCGAAAGAAGTGAGTGGGAGGATAGTAGAACTTGATGAGGTAACTGTACCTGCTCCCTTATTGGAAAGAAGTTCATCACAGAAATATGTTCCTGTGACTACTACACCAATTGGTGAGGAAGCTAATGATGATGATCATGTAACTTCAGATCAAGTTACTACCGAACCTCGTAGGTAAATAAGAGTGAGATCCGCATCAGAGTGGTACGATAATCCTGTTCTGGAGGTCATGACCATGACGAACCTACGAACTATGAGGAAGCGATGATGAGCCCAGATTCCGTGAAATGGCTTGAGGCCATAAAATCTGAGATGAGATCCATGTATGAGAATAAAGTCTGGACTTTGATTGACTTTCCGAGTGATCGGCGAGCCATTGAGATTAAGTGGATCTTTAAGAGGAAGACAGACGCTGATAGTAGTGTTACTATCTACAAAGCTAGAATTGTCGCAAAAAAGTTTTTGACAAGTTCAAGGTGTTGACTACGATGAGAGTTTCTCACTCGTATCTATGCTTAAGTATGTCCGAATCATGTTAGCAATTGCCGCATTTTATGAAATCTAGCAAATGGATAAACAAAACTGCATTCCTTAATGGATTTATTAAAGAAGAGTTGTATATGATGCAACAAGAAAGTTTTGTCAATCCTAAAGGTGCTAACAAAATATGCAAGCTCCAGCGATCCATCTATGGACTGGTGCAAGCATCTCGGAGTTGGAATATATTCTTTGATAAGTTGATCAAAGCATATAGTTTTATACAGACTTGTGGTGAAGCCTGTATTTACAAGAAAGTGAGTGGGAGTAGTACAACATTTTTGATAAGTATATGTGAATGACATATTGTTGATCGGAGATAATGTAGAATTATTCTGCAAAGCATAAAGGAGTATTTGAAACGAGTTTTTCAAAGAAAGACCTCAGTGAAGCTGCTTACATATTGAGCATCAAGATCTATAGAGATAGATCAAGACCCTTGATAAGTTTTTCAATGAGCACATACCTTGACAAGATTTTGAAGTAGTTCAAAATGGAACAGTCAAAGAAGGAGTTCTTGCCTGTGTTACAAGGTGTGAAGTTGAGTAAGACTCAAAACCCGACCACGGGAGAAGATAGAGAGAGAATGAAAGTCATTCCCTATGCCTCAGCCATAGGTTCTATAAAGTATGCCATGCTGTGTACCGGACTTATTGTATACCCTGCCCTGAGTTTGGCAAAGGAGTACAATAGTGATCTAGGAGTAGATCACTGGACATTGGTTAAAATTATCCTTAGTGGAATAAGGATATGTTTCTCGATTATGGAAGTGACAAAAGGTTCGTCGTAAAGGGTTACGTCGATGTAAATTTTGACACTGATCCAGATGACTCTAAATCTCAATCTGGATACATATTGAAAGTGGGAGCAATTAGCTAGAGTAGCTCTGTGCAGAGCATTGTTGACATAGAAATTTGCAAAATACTTACGGATCTGAATGTGGCAGACCCGTTAACTAAACTTCTCTCACAAGCAAAACATGATCACACCTTAGTACTCTTTGGGTGTTAATCACATAGCGATGTGAACTAGATTGTTGACTCTAGTAAACCCTTTGGGTGTTGGTCACATGTCGATGTGAACTATGGGTGTTAATCACATGGTGATGTGAACTATTGGTATTAAATCACATGGCGATGTGAACTAGATTATTGACTCTAGTGCAAGTGGGAGACTGAAGGAAATATGCCCTAGAGGCAATAATAAAGTTATTATGTATTTCCTTATATCATGATAAATGTTTATTATTCATGCTAGAATTGTATTAACCGGAAACATAATACATGTTTGAATACATAGACAAACAGTATGTCACTAGTATGCCTCTACTTGATTAGCTCGTTGATCAAAGATGGTTATGTTTCCTAACCATAGACATGAGTTGTCATTTGATTAACGGGATCACATCATTAGGAGAATGATGTGATTGACTTGACCCATTCTGTTAGCATAGCACTTGATCATTTAGTTTGTTGCTATTGCTTTCTTCATGACTTATACATGTTCCTATGACTATGAGATTATGCAACTCCCGTTTACCGGAGGAACACTTTGTGTGCTACCAAACGTCACAACGTAACTGGGTGATTATAAAGGTGCTCTACAGGTGTCTCCGAAGGTACTTGTTGGGTTGGCGTATTTCGAGATTAGGATTTGTCACTCCGATTGTCGGAGAGGTATCTCTGGGCCCACTCGGTAATGCACATCACTATAAGCCTTGCAAGCATTGTAACTAATGAGTAATTGCGGGATGATGTGTTCCGGAACGAGTAAAGAGACTTGACGGTAACGAGATTGAACTAGGTATTGAGATACTGACGATCGAATCTCGGGCAAGTAACATACCGATGACAAAGGGAACAACATATGTTGTTATGCGGTTTGACCGCTAAAGATCTTCATAGAATATGTGGGAGCCAATATGAGCATCCAAATTCCGCTATTGGTTATTGACCGGAGACGTGTCTCGGCCATGTCTACATAGTTCTCGAACCCGTAGGGTCCGCACGCTTAAAGTTCAATGACAGTTATATTATGAGTTTATGTGTTTTGATGTACCGAAGGAGTTCGGAGTCCCGGATGAGATTGAGGACATGACGAGGAGTCTCGAAATGGTCGAGATGTAAAGATCGATATATTGGACGACTATATTCGGACATCGGAAAGGTTCCGAGTGATTCGGGTATTTTCGGGAGTACCGGGGAGTTACGGGAATTCGTATTGGGCCTTAATGGGCCATATGGGAAAGGAGAGAAAGGCCTCAAAGGGTGGCCGCACCCCTCCCCATGGGCTGGTCCGAATTGGACTAGGGAGGGGGGCGCCCCCTTCCTTCCTTCTCCTTTTCCCTTCCCTTTCCTTCTCTCCTACTCCTACTACTTGGAAGGGATCCTAGTTCTACTAGGAAAGGGGGAATCCTACTCCCGGTGGGAGTAGGACTCCCCTAGGGCGCGCCATAGAGAGGGCCGGCCCCTCCCCTCCTCCACTCCTTTATATACGTGGCTAGGGGGCACCCCATAGACACAACAATTGATCTCTTGATCTCTTAGCCGTGTGCGGTGCCCCCCTCCACCGTAATCCACCTCGATCATATCGTAGCGGTGCTTAGGCGAAGCCCTGCATCGGTGGAACATCATCATCGTCACCACGCCGTCGTGCTGACGAAACTCTCCCTCAACACTCGGCTGGATCGGAGTTCGAGGGACGTCATCGAGTTGAACATGTGCAGAACTCGGAGGTGACGTGCGCTCGGTACTTGATCGGTCGGATCGTGAAGACGTACGACTATATCAACCGCATTGTGCTAACGCTTCCGCTTTCGGTCTACGAGGGTACATGGACACACTATCCCCTCTCGTTGCTATGCATCACCATGATCTTGCATGTGCGTAGGAAATTTTTGAAATTACTACGTTCCCCAACACTGGCATCCGAGCCTGGTTTTATGCGTTGATGTAATATGCACGAGTAGAACACAAGTGAGTTGTGGGCGATATAAGTCATACTGCTTACCAGCATGTCACACTTTGGTTCGGCGGTATTGTTGGATGAAGCGGCCCGGACGACATTACGCGTGCGCTTACGTGAGACTGGTTTTACCGCCGTGCTATGCACATAGGTGACTAGCGGGTGTCTGTTTCTCTAACTTTAGTTGAACCGAGTGTGGCTACGCCCGGTCCTTGAGAAGGTTAAGACAGCACTAACTTGACAAACTATCATTGTGGTTTTGATGCGTAGGTAAGAACGGTTCTTGCTCAGCCCGTAGCAGCCACGTAAAACTTGCAACAACAAAGTAGAGGACATCTAACTTGTTTTTGCAGGGCATGTTGTGATGTGATATGGTCAAGACGTGATGAGATATAAGTTGTTGTATAAGATGATCATGTTTTGTTGAAGTTGTCGGCAACTGGCAGAAGCCTTATGGTTGTCTCTTTATTGCATAAGATGCAAGCGCCAAATAATTGCTTTACTTTATCGCTATGCGATAGCAATAGTTGCAAGAGCAATAGTTGGCGAGACGACCATGTGACGACACATTGATATAGATCAAGATGATGGAGATCATGGTGTCATTCCGGTGACGATGGAGATCATGACGATGCTTTGGAGATGGAGATCAAAGGCACAAGATGATGATGACCATATCATGTCACATATTATGATTGCATGTGATGTTTATCTTTTATACATCTTCTTTTGCTTAGTTCGGCGGTAGCTTTATAAGATAATCTCTCACTAAATTATCAAGGTATAAGTGTTCTCCCTGAGTATGCACCGTTGCTAAAGTTCTTCGTGCTGAGACACCACGTGATGATCGGGTGTGATAGGCTCTACATTCAAATACAACGTGTGCAAAACAGTTGCACACGCAGAATACTCAGGTTAAACTTGACGAGCCTAGCATATAACAGATATGGCCTCGGAACACGGAGACCGAAAGGTCGAGCGTGAATCATATAGTAGATATGATCAACATAGTGATGTTCACCATTGAAACTACTCCATCTCACGTGATGATTTGACATGGTTTAGTTGATATGGATCACGTGATCACTTAGAAGATTACAGGGATGTCTGTCTAAGTGGGAGTTCTTAAGTAATATGATTAATTGAACTTTAATTTATCATGAACTTAGTCCTGGTAGTATTAGCATATCTATGTTGTAGATCAATAGCTCGCAATGTTGCTCCCAGTTTATTGTGTTCCTAGAGAAAAAATAGGTTGAAAATGTTAGTAGCAATGATGCGGATTGGATCCGTGATCTGAGGATTATCCGCATTGCTGCACAAAAGAATTATGTCTTTGATGCACCGCTAGGTGACAGGCCTATTGCAGGAGTAGATGCACACGTTATGAACGTTTGGCTAGCTCAATATGATGACTACTTGATAGTTTAGTGCACCATGCTTAACGGCTTAGAATCGGGACTTCAAAGACGTTTTGAATGTCATGGACCATATGAGATGTTCCAGGAGTTGAAGTTAATATTTCAAGCAAATACCCAAGTTGAGAGATAGGAAGTCTCCAACAAGTTCTATAGCTAAAAAGATGGAGGAGAATAGCTCAAGCAGTGAGCATGTACTCAGATTGTCTGAGTACTACAATCGCTTGAATCAAGTGGGAATTCATCTTCCAGATAAGATAGTGATTGACAGAATTCTCTAGTCACCATCACCAAGTTAGTAGAACTTCGTGATGAACTATGATATGCAAGGTATAACGGAAACGATCCCAAGCTCTTCGTAATGCTGAAATCAATGAAGGTAGAAATCAAGAAAATATCAAGTGTTGATGGTAGACAAGACCACTAGTTTCAAGAAAAGGGCAAAGTGAAGAAGGGGAACTTCAAGAAGAACGGCAAGCAAGTTGCTGCTCAAGTGAAGAAGCCCAAGTCTGGTCCTAAGCCTGAGACTAAGTGCTTCTACTGCAAAGGGACTGGTCACTGGAAGTGGAACTACCCCAAGTATTTGGCGGATAAGAAGGATGGTAAAGTGAACAAAGGTATATTTGATATACATATTATTGATGTGTATTTTACTAGTGTTCGTAGCAACCCCTCGGTATTTGATACTGGTTCAGTTGCTAAGAGTAGTAACTCGAAACGGGAGTTGCAGAATGAACAGAGACTAGTTAAGGGTGAAGTGACGATGTGTGTTGGAAGTGGTTCCAAGATTGATATGATCATCATTGCACACTCCCTATACTTTCGGGATTAGTGTTGAACTTAAATAAGTGTTATTTGGTGTTTGCGTTGAGCATGAATATGATTTGATCATGTTTATTGCAATATGGTTATTCATTTAAGTAAAAGAATAAATTGTTGTTCTATTTACATGAATAAAACCTTATATGGTTACACACCCAATGAAAATGGTTCGTTGGATCTCGATCGTAGTGATACACATATTCATAATATTTTGCAACCAAAAGATGCAAAATTAATAATGATAGTGCAACTTATTTGTGGCACTGCCGTTTAGGTCATATTGGTGTAAAGCGCATGAAGAAACTCCATGCAGATGGACTTTTGGAATCACTTGATTATGAATCACTTGATGCTTGCGAACCATGCCTCATGGGCAAGATGACTAAGACTCCATTCTCCAGAACAATGGAGCGAGCAACTGACTTATTGGAAATAATACATACTGATGTATGCGGTCCGATGAGTGTTAAGGCTCACGGCAAGTATCATTATTTTCTGACCTTCACAGATGATTTGAGCAGATATGGGTATATCTACTTAATGAAACACAAGTCTGAAACAGTTGAAAAGTTCAAAGAATTTCAGAGTGAAGTGGAGAATCATCATAACAAAAATAAAAGTTTCTACCATATTATCGTAGAAGTAAAATATTTGAGTTACGAGTTTGGCCTTCAGTTAAAACAATGTGAAATAGTTTCACTACTCATGCCACCTGGAACACCACAGTGTAATGGTGTGTCCGAATATCGTAACCGTACTTTATTAGATATGGTGCGATCTATGATGTCTCTTACCAATTTACCACTATCATTTTGGGGTTATGCATTAGAGACAGCTACATTCACGTTAAATAGGGCACCATCTAAATCCGTTGAGACGACACCGTATGAACTATGGTTTAGCAAGAAACCCAAGCTGTCGTTTCTTAAAGTTTGGGGTTGCGATGCTTATGTGGAAAAGTTTCATCTTGATAAGCTCAAACCCAAGTCGGAGAAGTGTTCTTCATGGGATACCCAAAAGTAACTATTGGGTACACCTTCTATCATAGATCCGAAGGCAAGATATTTTTTGCTGAGAATGAACAACCCCAAATGCAACAAAGTCCCCGATCGCCCCAACTGGGCACCACTACTGATCGTCTGGAAAGGAAACGTAGTATCGTCCTGAGTCATCATCGAACTCCCACTTGAGCTCAGTCAAATCTCCTGGAGCAGTATCATCGATCCCTGCAACTGGTTTTGGAAGTAATCTATGAGTCACGGGGACTCAGCAATCTCACACCCTCGCGATCAAGACTATTTAAGCTTATAGGAAGAGTAAAATGTGTGAGGTGGAGCTGCAATAAGTACTAGCATATATGGTGGCTATCATACGCAAATGAGAGCGAGAAGAGAGAGGTAAGGCACGGTCGATGAACTATGATCAAGAAGTGATCCTAGAACAACCTACGTGTTGGGGAACGTTGCAGAAAACAAAAAAAATTCCTACGATTTCACCAAGATCCATCTAGGAGTTCATCTAGCAATGAGTGATCGGATTGCATCTACATACCTTTGTAGATCACGCGCGGAAGCGTTCAAAGAACGGGGATGAGGAAGTCGTACTCGACGTGATCCAAATCACCGGAGATCCTAGCACCGAACGGACGGCACCTCCGTGTTCAACACACGTACGGTCAGTGTGACGTCTCCTCCTTCTTGATCTAGCAAGGGGAAAGGAGAGGTTGAGGAAGATAGCTCCAGCAACAGCACGACGACGTGGTGATGGTGGAGCTGCGGTACTCCGGCAGGGCTTCGCCAAGCTCTATGGAGGAGGAGGAGGTGTTGGAGAGGGAGAGGGAGGCACCAAAGGCGTAGGTCTGAGGCCCTCCCTCCCCCCCCCACTATATATAGGGGGCCTAGGGGGCGCCGGCCCTAGGAGATGCAATCTCCTAGGGGGCGGCGGCCAAGGGGTGGGGGCTTGCCCCCCAAGCAAGGGGGCGCCCCCCCTTTAGGGTTTCCCCACCCTAGGCGCATGGGCCCTAGGGGAAAGTGGCGCCCCAGCCCACTTTGGGCTGGATCCCTTCCCACTTCAGCCCATGGGGCCCTCCGGGATAGGTGGCCCCACCCGGTGGACCCCCGGGACCCTTCCGGTGGTCCCGGTATAATACCGGTGACCCCAAAACTTGTCCCGATGGCCGAAATAGCACTTCCTATATATAATTCTTTACCTCCAGACCGTTCCGGAACTCCTCGTGACGTCCGGGATCTCATCCGGGACTCTGAACAACTTTCGAGTTACTGCATATACATATCCCTACAACCCTAGCGTCACCGAACCTTAAGCGTGTAGACCCTACGGGTTCGGGAGACATGTAGACATGACCGAGATGGCTCTCCGGTCAATAACCAACAGCGGGGTCTAGATACCCATGTTGGCTCCCACTTGCTCCTCGATGATCTCATCGGATGAACCACGATGTCGAGGATTCAAGCAACCCCGTATACAATTCCCTTTGTCAATCGGTACGTTACTTGCCCGAGATTCGATCGTCGGTATCCCAATACCTCATTCAATCTCGTTACCGGAAAGTCACTTTACTCGTACCGTAATGCATGATCCCGTGACCAGACACTTGGTCACTTTGAGCTCATTGTGATGATGCATTACCGAGTGGGCCCAAGAGATACCTCTCCGTCATACGGAGTGACAAATCCCAGTCTTGATCCGTGTCAACCCAACAGACACTTTCGGAGATACCCGTAGTGTACCTTCATAGTCACCCAGTTATGTTGTGACGTTTGGTACACCCAAAGCACTCCTACGGTATCCGGGAGTTACACGATCTCATGGTCTAAGGAAAAGATACTTGACATTGGAAAACTCTAGCAAACGAACTATACGATCTTGTGCTATGTTTAGGATTGGGTCTTGTCCATCACATCATTCTCCTAATGATGTGATCTCGTTATCAATGACATCCAATGTCCATAGTCAGGAAACCATGACTATCTGTTGATCAACGAGCTAGTCAACTAGAGGCTTACTATGGACATGTTGGTGTCTAAGTATTCACACATGTATTACGATTTCCGGATAACACAATTATAGCATGAATAAAAGACAATTATCATGAACAAGGAAATATAATAATAATCCTTTTATTATTGCCTCTAGGGCATATTTCCAACACTACGTTCAAGCATAACTCGAGACCATGTTCTCTTCCCGGACTCTGCCGAAAAGAGACCATCACGGCCACACACTCTGTTGATTCATTTTAATTAATTTAAGTTTAAGGTTTTCTACAACCGGACATTAACAAATTTCCATCTGCCCATAACCACGGGCACGGCTTTTGAAAGTTCAAATCCCTGCAGGGGTGTCCCAACTTAGCCCATCACAAGCTCTCACGGCCAACGAAGGATATTCCTTCTCCCAAGACAACCCGATCAGACTCGGAATCCCGGTTACAAGACATCTCGACAATGGTAAAACTAAACCAGCAAAGCCACCCAAATGTGCCGACAAATCCCGATAGGAGCTGCACGTATCTCGTTCTCAGGGCACACCGGATTGTCCAAGGTTCCGGTAGGCCAGCCCAGATTTGCCCCTGGTGGCCACCGGCAGCTGACAGGTTGGACCAATACTCAGAGGAGCACTGGCCCGGGGGGTTTAAAATAAAGATGAACCTTGAGTCCGCGAAACCCAAGGGAAAAGAGGCTAGGTGGCAAAAGGTAAAACCAATGTTGGGCATTGCTGGAGGAGTTTTATTCAAGTCGAACTGTCAAGGGGTTCCCATTATAACCCAAATGTGTAAGGAACGCAAAATCAAGGAACATAACACCGGTATGACGGAAACTAGGGCGGCAAGAGCGGAACAAAACACCAAGCATAAGGCCGAACCTTCCACCCTTTACCAAGTATATAGGTGCATTAAAATATGGAAGATATAATAATGATATCCCAACAATAAACATGTTCCAACAAGGAACAAACTCCAATCTTCACCTGCAACTAGCAACGCTATAAGAGGGGCTGAGCAAAACGGTAACATAGCCAAACAATGGTTTGCTAGGACAAGGTGGGTTAGAGGTTTGACATGGCAATAGGGGAGGCATGATAAGAAAGTGGTAGGTGTCGTAGCATAGGCATAGCAAAAGAGCGAGCATCTAGCAAGCAAAGATAGAAGTGATTTCGAGGGTATGGTCATCTTGCCTGCAAAGTTCTCCGAGTTGACGTTAGCTTGATCCTCGTAAGCGTACTCAGCGGGTTCCTCGATCATGTACATGTCTCCCGGCTCTACCCAAAGCAAGAAACACAAGCAAAGGGACACACAATCAACCACGTGCAATGCACAAGCAACATGATGCAAAACATGGCAGATATGCGGGATGTGATATGCAATGCATATGCATGTTTTGGAAAGGAAAGATTGAACCTAACCTCAACTTGGAAAACCAAGAGTGCCATTGGAAAGAGGAGTTGATTTCAGTCAAAATCGATATAAAGATCATCGGAATCGGATGCAGGGTTTGCAAATGACAAGCAAAACAAATATGGCACCGATCTATGATTAACAGCACGAGGCCATCTAAATGCATCAAGAACAACATGCTACAGCACTCTAACATAGTAAAAAAATACATGGCAGGGATCCACTCAAGATGCTTGACAAAAGATGAACACTGATCTACAGCTAATTCACTCAATAGCAGGTTCAAACAAGCATGGCAAAAGTGCAAAAGATATCAGGTTACACACTTAGTGAAAATAATAACAAGTCAGGAATTTAACATCAGGAAGCAATGTTTAGAGCAAGATAATAACATGCTACAGGAATATATCATGGCAACGCAAGGCATGGAATGAAGCTACTCAAAGCATACAACAAAAGTCCCTTACTGACCATTAGAGAAAAGGGATCAGAAAATACAATGGCAACCATGTGAACATAGCAATTATTGTTAACAGATTCAGACTTAGTAGAAAACTGGAACATGGCAAAACAGATATTGAGTAGGCATGTTTACGAGCTCGATGCACTCACCACAAAGCATTGCATGACAAACTAAGCATATACCCAGCAAGTAGACATGGCATAGAAGCTAAACATGGCAAGAACAACAACATAGCATGCAAGGATCAACTACAACAACCTCGACAAAAATGCTTAACACGTAAAAATTCTGCCAGGAACATTTTATAGCAAAAGTAGAGCTCGATTGAATCAAGCTAGGGTGCTCCATAATTGCAAACAAAGACATGGATGGATAGATCACAACAATATCTACAAAACATCCTTACTGATCATGCTCAAAAGAGGCATGGATCACTCTGTAGCAACAAGAATACATGGCATAAAAATATTGACAGGACAAAGACTTGAAGATTTCTAAGTCCCTGAAATCAGCAACATCATGAGGGCTACTTTGCATGCTTGTGCTAGTCACCACAGAGATCACCAAAATACATGGCATACACCCTTGTAAAGATGGCATGGCATACTTCAAAACACATGTAGGGCTCAAGTTCATAGGAGGCACACATCAATCATGGCAAAAATGACAAAAGTCCAATTACTGTAAGAATCTGAAACTAATATAAACTAGCACTCTTCCAACAGCATTTAGGGCATCAAGATGAGCTCAAATGAACATGACGCAATGAGATTAAATGAAGTACTCGTCAAGACAAACAATTTGATATGCTACACGCCCAAAACGGAGCCACTAATGCAGAGATATAGCATGATGAAAAACACTAAAAATACTGCGAGTTGGAGAGAAAGTCAACCGTCTCAGATCGGATCTAGGGTTTGCACGCAATCCGGCGTGGCCGGAGAACTCGCCGGAACAGTGGCTGCCGGAGTTTGAGGTCACCAGACTTGCCGGAGTAGAGGTGGTCCAGCGAGGGGAGACGGCGGCGCGGCGCTGCGGAGGCGTCGGGGCGGCGCGGCGACATTGGCGAGGAAGGGCGGCGGCTCGGGGTGCCGGCGAGCGCGGAG
>NC_057812.1:163187090-163188970 GCF_018294505.1 Triticum aestivum | reverse complement strand
CGGTGGAGGCGGCCGGCGACGTCGAGGCGGCGGGCGGTGACGCGGAAGAGGAACTCGGGCGGCGCGGCGAGGTAGGTGGCGGCGGGCCGGGGAGGGCTTTCCCTGGGCCGAGCGGGCCAGCAGCGGGGGAGATCCGGCGGGGACACGTGGCTTGCTGCGGTTCGTCCGACGGAGTTGGGCGGACACGTCCAGCCTGCCGGTTTCGTCCGGCGACGCAAGGAGAGGGAGGGGTCTAGGGTTTGACCGTGATTTTTGGGGGGGTGTCTTTATATAGGTAGAGGGAGCTAGGAGGCTCCAAATTGAGCACGGTTTGGGGCCACGCAATCGTGATCGAACGACCTAGATGATGGAGGGGTTTTAGGTCGGTTTTGGGCCACTTTGTAGAGGTGTTGGGCTGCAACACACACGAGGCCTTTTCGGTTCCTCGGTTAACCGTTGGAGTATCAAACGAAGTCCAAATGGTACGAAACTTGACAGGCGGTCTACCGGTAGTAAACCAAGGCCGCTTGGAAAGTCTCGGTCCAATCTGAGAACGTTTAACACCCGCACATGAAAAGAGGTAGAAAAGGACACCGGAGGACATAGGAGCGCCGGAATGCAAAACGGACAACGGGGAAAATGCTCAAATGCATGAGACGAACACATATGCAAATGCAATGCACATGATGACATGATATGAGATGCATGAAAAATACAAAACAACACGAAGACAAAAACCCGACAATGAGGAAATATCATAACTTAGTGCCAGAAATGGCAAGAGTTGGAATACAAATATGGCAGGTTATATACGGGGTGTTACACCCTAGGTCTTCGTGAGCAAGCAAGTTGGATGCACACCCACTAGTTTCTTTTGTTGAGCTTTCAAACATTTATAGCTCTAGTGCATTCGTTGCATGGCAATCCCTACTCCTTGCATTAACATCAATCGATGAGTATCTCCATAGCTCATTGATTAGCCTCGTTGATGTGAGACTTTCTCCTTTTTGTCTTCTCCACATAACCCCCATCATTATACTCTATTCCACCCATAGTGATATATCCATGGCTCACGCTCATGTATTGCATGAAGGTTTATAAAGTTTGAGATTACTAAAGTATGAAACAATTCCTTGGCTTGTCATCGGGGTTGTGCATGATGAGAGCATTCTTGTGTGACGAAAATGGAGCATGACTAAACTATATGATTTTCTAGGGATGAACTATCTTTGGCCATGTTATTTTGAGAAGACATAATTGCTTAGTTAGTATGCTTGAAGTATTATTATTTCTATGTCAATATTAAACTTTTATCTTGAATCTTTCAGATATGAATATTCATGCCACAATTAAGAAGAATTACATTGACATTATGCCTAGTATCATTCCACATAAAAAAAATCTGTTTTTATCATTTACCTACTCGAGGACGAGCAGGAATTAAGCTTGGGGATGCTTGATACGTCTCCAATGTATATATAATTTTTGATTGCTCCATGCTATATTATCTACTGTTTTGGACATTATTGGGCTTTATTATACACTTTTATATTATTTTTGGGACTAACCTATTAACCGGAGGCCCAACCCAGAATTTTTGTTTTTTTAACTATTTTAGGGTTCCGAAGAAAAGGTATATCAAACAGAGTCCAAACGGAATGAAACCTTCGGGAACGTGATTTTCTCACCGAACATGATCCAGGAGACTTGGACCCTACGTCAAGCAACCAACAGGGAGGCCACGAGGTAGGGGGCGTGCCTCCCCCCCTCCCACCCCCACCCCCCAGGCGCGTCCTCCACCCTCGTGGGCCCCCTATTTCTCCGCCGACGTACTTCTTCCTCCTATATATACCTATGTGCCCCCAAACGATCAGATACGGAGCCAAAACCTTGATTCCACC
>NC_057812.1:163180211-163186867 GCF_018294505.1 Triticum aestivum | reverse complement strand
CCGGAGGGGGCATCGATCACGGAGGGCTTCTACATCAACACCATAGCCTCTCCGATGAAGTGTGAGTAGTTTACCTCAGACCTACGGGTCCATAGTTATTAGCTAGATGGCTTCTTCTCTCTTTTTGGATCTCAATACAAAGTTCTCCCCCTCTCTTGTGGAGATCTATTCGATGTAATCTTCTTTTGCGGTGTGTTTGTTGATACCAATGAATTGTGGGTTTATGATCAAGTTTATCTATGAACAATATTTGAATCTTCTCTAAATTCTTTTATGTATGATTGGTTATCTTTGCAAGTCTCTTTGAATTATCAGTTTGGTTTGGCCTACTAGATTGATCTTTCTTGCAATCGGAGAAGTCCTTAGCTTTGGGTTCAATCTTGCGGTGTCCTTTCCCAGTGACAGTAGGGGCAGCAAGGCACGTATTGTATTGTTGCCATCCGGGATAACAAGATGGAGGTTTTATCATATTGCATGAATTTATCCCTCTACATCATGTCATCTTGCTTAAGGCGTTACTCTGTTCTTATGAACTTAATACTCTAGATGCATGCTGGATAGCGGTCGATGTGTGGAGTAATAGTAGTAGATGCAGGAAGGAGTCGGTCTACTTGTCTTGGACATGATGCCTATATACATGATCATACCTAGATATTCTCATAACTATGCTCAATTCTGTCAATTGCTCAACAGTAATTCGTTCACCCACCGTAAAATATATATGCTCTTGAGAGAAGCCACTAGTGAAACCTATGGTCCCCGGGTCTATCTTCATCATATTAATCTTCCACTACTTAGTTACTTTCATTGCCTTTTATTTTACTTTGCATCTTTATCATAAAAATACCAAAAATATTATCTTATCATATCTATCAGATCTCACTCTCGTAAGTGACCGTGTAGGGATTGACAACCCCTTATCGCGTTGGTTGCGAGGATTTATTTGTTTTGTGTAAGTGTGAGGGACTCACGCGTAGCCTCCTACTGGATTGATACCTTGGTTCTCAAAAACTAAGGGAAATACTTACACTACTTTGCTGCACCATCCTTTCCTCTTCAAGGGAAAACCAACGCAAGTGCTCAAGAGGTAGCACACCCTCGTTGGGCTTCTGCTTGAAGGTTGTCGAGTACATGTCGTGTAAACGGTGGTAAGTGGTGAGAGCGTGTGTGAAGAAGTACACCCCTGCAGGGTTAACATCATCTATTCGACTAGTCGTGTCCGCGGTAAAGGACTTCTGGGTTGCATGTATAGTTCATAGACAAGTGAAAGTGGATACTCTAAAATACGCAAGATAAGCGTGAGTGCTATGGATGGCATTATCGTAGGGAGACAGGAGTGGATCCATAGTGGTGTTTTGGTTGGCGAATATGTGGACTCGTGTGCGCCACCTCAAAAGAGTTACTTGCAGTCGTAGTTCAGGTTAGCCACTGAGTCAAAGTTGGCTTGCTGCAGTTAAACCCCACCATCACTTTGTTGATAATGATGCATATGTAGATAGTTCTGATGTAAGTCTTGCTGGGTACATTTTTACTCAAGTTTGCTTAATTTATGTTTTTGCAAAGAGACTTCAGTCTCACTAGTAGTTCCGCGTGGACTTCGATGTTTAGCTTGTTACCTCATCTACGATCTTGTGCCATCGGCAGGGTCTTATAGATAGTCAGGCTTCTCAGCCTTTTCATTTGTAGTTGTTTGTACTTAGACAAGTTAAGCTTGTGCTTGTGCTTGTTGCTTGTATGACTTGAATGTTGGGTCATCAGACCCATGTTTGTAATATCTGGCTCCTCGGAGCCTAATGAATAAATACTTTGAGTCGTAGAGTTTTTTTGTGATGCCATGTTGTATTTGCACATATCGAGCATATTGTGTGTATGATTTTGAAATGCTTGGTATGTGTGGGATCCGACAACCTAGTTGTCTATCCTTGGTAGCCTCTCTTATGGGGAAATGTAGTCTAGTGCTTCCACTCAGCCATGGTAGTCTGCTACAGCCGGGTTTACCAGAGTCCTGCTAGCCCGGTTGCTACTTCTCCAGAACACTTAGAATGGTCGCCATGTGTCCTTCTTCGATCCTGTGTCTGTCCCTTCGGGGAAATGTCACGCGGTGTCTTTCGGAGTCCTGTTAGCCTGCTACAGTCTGGATTCCCGGAGTCCTGCTAGACCAGTTGCTACAGCCTGAATTCACTCGCTGATGACCAACACGTTCGTTGTTGGGTCATGTATGCCTGTCCCTGTAAGTTAGTGCCACTTTGGATTCACGACTAGTCATGTCGGCCCGGGTTCTCTATCATATGGATGCTAGCAACACTATCATATACGTGAGCCAAAAGGTGCAAACGGTCCCGGGCCAGGTAAGGTGGCACCCTTGGGAATATCGTGTGTGAGACCGCAAAGTGATATGATGTGTTACATGCTAGATCGGTGTGACTTAGGATCGGGGTCCTGACACTGTGGGAGTAAAAACACGGTCTTCGGAAAAGATCGTGCTACCTGTCGATGGAGATAGATCCACGGTTGTACTTGCCCAAGAACCAGCCCCACCACACATAACCCAGACTCACGCAGATTGTAACCCTACCCAGTTGGACAGAGAACCAGCTACACCCCTTCTAACCCCATCCCCAGCAGATAGTAACCCAGTTCGTGTTGACACATCACCATCTCCACCACAGAGCACCCAAACACGAGCAGTTAATAAGGCAACTGCAGTGCCCAAAGCACGAGGGCCACCACTCTGAACCCCAAGTCAACGCTTAAAGCAGAAGAAGAATTGTACTCAGGTCAGGGTCCATAGCTATGGTTCATACTACTTTGCTCTTGCATCACTATATTTACTCATACCAACTAATTTCAAATTTGAAGGATGCAATTGAAACTCCAATGGGGCAACAGGTATGTTTTAAACCTGTTTCTTTAACGTGTTTGGTGTTGTAACTTGCTCTATGTTGATTTCAGTTTCAATTGAATAAACAGTTATGTTCTCATGCCATGCACATTACAAGTGTTGTTATTGCTGTGTAGTTTCCCACACTTATATTATGTCTATGCTGCTTTGTCAGAAACAGTTGAAAAGTTCAAAGAATTTCAGAGTGAAGTGGAGAATCATCATAACAAAAATAAAAGTTTCTACCATATTATCGCAGAAGTAAAATATTTGAGTTACGAGTTTGGCCTTCAGTTAAAACAATGTGAAATAGTTTCACTAGTCACGCCACCTGGAACACCACAGTGTAATGGTGTGTCCGAATATCGTAACCGTACTTTGTTAGATATGGTGCGATCTATGATGTCTCTTACCAATTTACCACTATCGTTTTGGGGTTATGCATTAGAGATAGCTACATTCACGTTAAATAGGGCACCATCTAAATCTGTTGAGACGACACTGTATGAACTATGGTTTAGCAAGAAACCCAAGCTGCCGTTTCTTAAAGTTTGGGGTTGCGATGCTTATGTGAAAAAGTTTCATCTTGACAAGCTCAAACCCAAGTCGGAGAAGTGTTCTTCATAGGATACCCAAAATTAACTGTTGGGTACACCTTCTATCATAGATCCGAAGGCAAGATATTCTGAGAATGAACAACCCCAAATGCAACAAAGTCCCCGATCGCCCCAACTGGGCACCACTACTGATCGTCTGGAAAGGAA
Source organism: Triticum aestivum (assembly GCF_018294505.1). Classification (NCBI taxonomy): domain Eukaryota; kingdom Viridiplantae; phylum Streptophyta; class Magnoliopsida; order Poales; family Poaceae; genus Triticum; species Triticum aestivum. The sequence goes on along the minus strand of NC_057812.1, from coordinate 163,183,222 downwards.
ACGTAGTATCGTCCTGAGTCCTCATCGAACTCCCACTTGAGCTCAGTCGAATCTTCTAGAGCAGTATCATCGATCCCTGCAACTGGTTTTGGAAGTAATCTATGAGTCATGGGGACTCAGCAATCTCACACCCTCGCGATCAAGACTATTTAAGCTTATAGGAAGGGTAAAATGTGTGAGGTGGAGCTGCAACAAGTACTAGCATATATGGTGGCTATCATACGCAAATGAGAGCGAGAAGAGAGAGGTAAGGCACGGTCGATGAACTATGATCAAGAAGTGATCCTAGAACAACCTACGTTCAAGCATAACTCGAGACCGTGTTCTCTTCCCGGACTCTGCCGAAAAGAGACCATCACGGCCACACACTCTATTGATTCATTTTAATTAATTTAAGTTTAAGGTTTTCTACAACCGGACATTAACAAATTTCCATCTCCCCATAACCGCGGGCACGGCTTTTGAGAGTTCAAATCCCTGCAGGGGTGTCCCAACTTAGCCCATCACAAGCTCTCACGGCCAACGAAGGATATTCCTTCTCCCAAGACAACCCGAACAGACTCGGAATCCCGGTTACAAGACATCTCGACAATGGTAAAACTAAACCAGCAAAGCCACCCGAATGTGCCAACAAATCCCGATAGGAGCTGCACGTATCTCGTTCTCAGGGCACACCGGATTGTCCAAGGTTCCGGTAGGCCAGCCCAGATTTGCCCCTGGTGGCCACCAACAGCTGACAGGTTGGACCAACACTCAGAGGAGCACTTGCCCAGGGGGTTTAAAATAAAGATGACCCTTGAGTCCGCGAAACCCAAGGGAAAAGAGGCTAGGTGGAAAAAGGTAAAACCAATGTTGGGCATTGCTGGAGGAGTTTTATTCAAGGTGAACTGTCAGGGGGTTCCCATTATAACCCAACTGTGTAAGGAACGCAAAATCAAGGAACATAACACCGGTATGATGGAAACTAGGGCGGCAAGAGTGGAACAAAACACCAGGCATAAGGCCGAGCCTTCCACCCTTTACCAAGTATATAGGTGCATTAAAATACGCAAGATATAATAATGATATCCCAACAATAAACATGTTCCAACAAGGAACAAACTCCAATCTTCACCTGCAACTAGCAACGCTATAAGAGGGGTTGAGCAAAACGGTAACATAGCCAAACAATGGTTTGCTAGGACAAGGTGGGTTAGAGGTTTGACATGGCAATAGGGGAGGCATGATAAAAAGTGGTAGGTATCGTAGCATAGGCATAGCAAAAGAGCGAGCATCTAGCAAGCAAAGATAGAAGTGATTTCGAGGGTATGGTCATCTTGCCTGCAAAGTTCTCCGAGTTGATGTTAGCTTGATCCTCGTAAGCGTACTCAGCGGGTTCCTCGATCATGTACATGTCTCCCGGCTCTACCCAAAGCAAGAAACACAAGCAAAGGGACACACAATCAACCACGTGCAATGCACAAGCAACATGATGCAAAACATGGCATGATATGCGGGATGTGATATGCAATGCATATGCATGTTTTGGAAAGGAAAGATTGAACCTAGCCTCAACTTGGAAAACCAAGAGTGCCACTGGAAAGAGGAGTTGATTTCGGTCGAAATCGATATAAAGATCATCGGAATCGGATGCAGGGTTTGCAAATGACAAGCAAAACAAATATGGCACCGATCTACGATTAACAGCACGAGCCCATCTAAATGCATCAAGAACAACATGCTACAGCACTCTAACATAGTAACAAAATCCATGGCAGGGATCCACTCAAGATGCTTGACAAAAGATGAACACTGAGCTACAGCTAATTCACTCAATAGCAGGTTCAAACAAGCATGGCAAAAGTGCAAAAGATATCAGGTTACAGACTTAGTGAAAATAACAAGTCAGGAATTTAACATCAGGAAGCAATGTTTAGAGCAAGATAATAACATGCTACAGGAACATATCATGGCAACACAAGGCATGGAATGAAGCTACTCAAAGCATACAACAAAAGTCCCTTACTGACCATAAGCCCAAAGGGATCAGAAAATACAATGGCAACCATGTGAACATAGCAATTAATGTTAACAGATTCAGACTTAGTAGAAAACTGGAACATGGCAAAACAGATATTGAGTAGGCATGTTTATGAGCTCGATGCACTCACCACAAAGCATTGCATGACAAACTAAGCATACACCCAGCAAGTAGACATGGCATAGAAGCTAAACATGGCAAGAAGAACAACATAGCATGCAAGGATCAACTACAACAACCTCGACAAAAATGCTTAACACGTAAAAATTCTGCCAGGAACATTTTATAGCAAAAGTAGAGCTCGATTGAATCAAGCTAGGGTGCTCCATAATTGCAAACAAAGACATGGATGGATAGATCACAACAATATCTACAAAACATCCTTACTGATCATGCTCAAAAGAGGCATGGATCACTCTGTAGCAACAAGAATACATGGCATAAAAATATTGACAGGACAAAGACTTAGAAGATTTCTAAGTGCCTGAAATCAGCAACATCATGAGGGCTACTTTGCATGCTTGTGCTAGTCACCACAGAGATCACCAAAATACATGGCATACACCCTTGTAAAGATGGCATGGCATACTTCAAAACACATGTAGGGCTCAAGTTCATAGGAGGCACACATCAATCATGGCAAAAATGACAAAAGTCCAATTACTGATAAGAATCTGAAACTAATATAAACTAGCACTCTTCCAACAGCATTTAGGGCATCAAGATGAGCTCAAATGAACATGACGCAATGAGATTAAATGAAGTACCCGTCAAGACAAACAATTTGATATGCTACACGCCCAAAACGGAGCCACGAATGCAGAGATATAGCATGATGAAAAACACTAAAAATACTGGGAGTTGGAGAGAAAGTCAACCGTCTCAGATCGGATCTAGGGTTTGCACGCAATCCAGCGTGGCCGAAGAACTCGCCGGAACAGTGGCTGCCGGAGTTTGAGGTCACCGGACTTGCCGGAGTAGAGGTGGTCCG
>NC_057812.1:163178100-163179798 GCF_018294505.1 Triticum aestivum | reverse complement strand
ACACGTCCGGCCTGCCGGTTTCGTCCGGCGACGCAAGGAGAGGGAGGGGTCTAGGGTTTGACCGTGATTTTCGGGGGGGGGGGTGTCTTTATATAGGTAGAGGGAGCTAGGAGGCTCCAAATTGAGCACGGTTTGGGGCCACACGATCGTGATCGGACGACCTAGATGATGGAGGGGTTTTAGGTCGGTTTTGGGCCACTTTGGAGAGGTGTTGGGCTGCAACACACACAAGGCCTTTTCGATTCCTCGGTTAACCGTTGGAGTATCAAACGAAGTCCAAATGGTACGAAACTTGACACGCGGTCTACCGGTAGTAAACCAAGGCCACTTGGAAAGTCTCGGTCCAATCCGAGAACGTTTAACACCCGCACATGAAAAGAGGTAGAAAGGGACACCGGAGGACATAGGAGCGCCAGAATGCAAAACAGACAACGGGGAAAATGCTTGAATGCATGAGACGAACACGTATGCAAATGCAATGCACATGATGACATGATATGAGATGCATTACAAAGACAAAACAACACGAAGACAAAAACCCGACAATGAGGAAATATCATAACTTAGTGCCGGAAATGGCAAGAGTTGGAATACAAATATGGCAGGTTATATACGGGGTGTTACACCCTAGGGCTTCGTCAGCAAGCAAGTTGGATGCACACCCACTAGTTTCTTTTGTTGAGCTTTCATACATTTATAGCTCTAGTGCATCCGTTGCATGGCAATCCCTACTTCTTGCATTAACATCAATCGATGAGCATCTCCATAGCTCATTGATTAGCCTCGTTGATGTGAGACTTTCTCCTTTTTTTTCTTCTCCACATAACCCCCATCATTATACCCTATTCCACCCATAGTGATATATCCATGGCTCACGCTCATGTATTGCGTGAGGGTTTATAAAGTTTGAGATTACTAAAGTATGAAACAATTGCTTGGCTTGTCATCGGGGTTGTGCATGATGAGAGCATTCTTGTGTGACAAAAATGGAGCATGAATAAACTATATGATTTTCTAGGGATGAACTTTCTTTGGCCATGTTATTTTGAGAAGGCATAATTGCTTAGTTAGTATGCTTGAAGTATTATTATTTCTATGTCAATATTAAAATTTTATCTTGAATCTTTCAGATATGAATATTCATGCCACAATTAAGAAGAATTACATTGACATTATGCCTAGTAGCATTCCACATCAAAAATTCTGTTTTTATCATTTACCTACTCGAGGATGAGCAGGAATTAAGCTTGGGGATGCTTGATACGTCTCCAACGTATCTATAATTTTTGATTGCTCCATGCTATATTATCTACTGTTTTGGACATTATTGGGCTTTATTATACACTTTTATATTATTTTTGGGACTAACCTATTAACCGGAGGCCCAGCCCAGAATTGCTATTTTTTGCCTATTTTAGGGTTCCGAAGAAAAGGAATATCAAACGGAGTCCAAACGGAATGAAACCTTCGGGAACGTGATTTTCTCACCGAACATGATCCAGGAGACTTGGACCCTACGTCAAGCAACCAACAGGAAGGCCACGAGGTAGGGGGCGTGCCTCCCCCCTCCCACCCCCCACCCCCCAGGCGCGTCCTCCACCCTCGTGGGCCCCCTATTTCTCCACCGACGTACTTCTTCCTCCTATATATACCTATGTGCCCCCAAACGATCAGATACGGAGCCAAAACCCTGATTCC
>NC_057812.1:162559495-162561318 GCF_018294505.1 Triticum aestivum | reverse complement strand
CTGCTATATGATGAATTGCTATGAGCTGCTCCTCCTGCTGCTATATGATGAATTGCTATGAGCTACTCCTGCTGTTGTTATATGATGAATTGCTATGAGCTGCTCCTGCTGCTGCTATATGATGAATTGCTATGAGCTGCTGCTGGTATATGATGAATTGCACACTGCTACTGCTGTATGATGAGTTGCTATGAGCTGCTGCTGCTATATGATGGTTCTAGTGGTGCTGCTATATGATAATAACCAGCCACTTGGACCATCGAATTTCAATAAATAATTGTTCTTCATTTAAATGTGGGTCATGCATTCTTCGTTTAAATTAGGCAATGTGATCTCTATGGAAAACATTGAGCAAAGTAGATTGTGCCAAGTAGATGGTATCTTTGTATTTGCATTTTGAGCAAATAGTGATGGTCTGTTTTCCTATCATATTAATTACTGCACTGGGTTCAATTTGTGATGTTTGCAAGTCAAATTAATTTTCACATGGGTGGCAAAATGAAAAAATATAATGCAATCTAGACTTTTCACTGATCATACCAAAGATAAGCTGAAAACACAGTGAAAAGAACTGGTTGGCTTATTACATGGAGCTTATATTCATAGGTGCTTATTTTCTTAGGATAACTCATAATAACTATCCCTAAGAAACCTGGCCAATAGAACTGACATACAAATAACATGTCACGATGATTGAAATGGAGGAGTGATGTACCATAGCACACTGTATAGGCTCACCGCTGCCTCTCCGTTTTTGCGGTGTTCCATGAAATTGCCACATACATATTGTACTTTCTCATTGTGTAACCCTATCTGTAAGTTGACATGGCTAATTTCAGACATCTCTACATGATAATACATTGCATATCCCTTGTGCATATTTAAACCACCAATCAATGATTATGTGCGTAGCATAAACTAGCCATGACTCTGTGTGCTGGACTAGCAGGCACTCTAAGGGAGCCTAATGTAGTGCACTGGAATTCCTACATGCCACCTATGATTTTGTGTAATGTACTACCTCTGTTCCTAAATATATGTCTTTGTAGAGATTCCAGTATGGACCACATACAGATGTATATAGATGCATTTTCGAGTGTAGATTCACTCATTTTGCTCCGTATGTAGCCTATAGTGGAATATCTAGAAAGACTTATATTTAGGAACGGAGGTACGAGGTAGTATCATGTATGACATCTACATATCTAATTTAGCAGCCAGTAGTACAAATCATTGTCTGCACAAAGGGATTACTGGTCGAAAATCCTAGCAAAGCACGCTGGCAGGCATAGAACAATACAAGAGAGAGAGAGAGAGAGAGAGAGAGAGAGAGAGAGAGAGAGAGACTTACAAGATCATAGCAATGCCTCAGTCCAGGATCTTGGTTGGACAAGCTGTTAGATCTAGAAGAAACAACGTCCTTGTAGTTTTTGCCAGCTGCATAACAGGTAACAGTGATATGTTAGTATATTTGAAGTACATCGGGCAGGTGATGTTGGACGGGTTTAAAGGTGACAAGTACCTAGGCCGTGGCGGGTGCTTGGATCTTGCTAGACGGTGGGAATCAGGTTAGAAACGTCAAGGGTGATGACGCTGGGTTGGCTGTCGGGGTCCGGTAAGGAGATCTAGAACCGTCGAGTAGGGTGTTTGTGGAGCGGCTCCGGTAGGGTGGACTACGGTGTGGGTGAAGCAGATCTGTGGTCGTGGACGAGGGCGTAGGTGAAGCTGCTCCGGTGGTTGGGTTAAGGATGGTGTCGACGATGCGGATCTGCGTCCGTGGCCGGGGCATCAGAAGCTGCTTCGGTAGGTTGGATGAGGGTGGG
>NC_057812.1:162540808-162558942 GCF_018294505.1 Triticum aestivum | reverse complement strand
TACGAATGAGCCGCTGCAGATGCGCTCCGGTTGACGAGAGTACCAGCGAAGCAGATCCGGCGCCGTGGACAAGGCCGACACTGAATGGGCTGTGGTATAGTGGTGGATGAGCAGTCTACTAGTTTCTAGGGGAGGTGGGAGGGGTAGATGCGGCCGCAGAAGCAGATCCGGCGAGGTGGACACCGCTGGCAGTGAATGGGCTCTGGTACGCCGGTGGATGAGCAGTCTAGGATTTCGAGTGGGGAGGGGATAAAGGCCGATGAAGTATGGACAGTGTGATGTAAGATGCTCTGGTGCTGTGGAGTTAGTCATTTTTGCGGGAGGGGGGAGGAAATGAGGGTGCCCTGTAGTGGAGGGAACCGTAAGTTACCAAAGCAGCCCCAACCTATTATGTAGATGAGGGCGGTATTGTAACTGTTGGTCTCCATGCACCAAGGACAAAAGGGGAATTTCTCATGCTAAAGACTAAGGTGGCGGAAATTTTAGAAGGAGGCGGGAGATTTTGCCGCCCGCGGGATCGTTCGTATCCAGTTTTAACTAATTTTGGACCGTGCTAGCGGGAAGGTCATGCGAGACTGTGTACATAGGGCACGCATCAGCAGTTAATAACTGGTGTGAAGTCCACCCCAGAAAAAAGACAATAACTCGGGATGATGCGCTGATAACTTGGACGTTCGCACGGGCGCGGCCAATCGTATGGGTGTAGTGGTGCGTTTACAAAAAAGGGATCAAACGCTCAGCCTATGTATTTCTCGTGTAAATAGATAATTTAGTGCAATTGGTTATTTACTTTAAACATAATGCATGGACGTGTTAGTGTAGAGGCGCACAAAAAGAAATGGATATTGTAGCCCGCTACCAAAAAGTGTTACCTCATATGATTACATAGCCTCCATTTCATAAATTGCGTACTCATTGAACTCATATATGAATATTACATATATTACCTCATATTAGAACCTTAAATCATCCAAGACTAATGATTTTGAATGCAAGAGTAACAATGGTGCATGTACATGATTGCTACATTGGTTGTTTGAAGAAACATCACTGTAACTTTGGCATGCACAACTGAAAAGGTTTATTTAAATAGAAAAAATGTGATAGGTGAGTGGCCAATCTTTATAGCGTTGAATTGATATTGTACCTTTGGCCACGATACGAAGTAGATATTGATTTATGTTCAAGCGATGCACGTCCACAATCGCTAGATAGTGATACGTGAATGAATTGTGCAATCTCTCACACACGCATACATATCTCATTTCCCTGTGGGCATCGGAATCACACACGCGCACTTCGTGTATTTCTCTCCCTCCGTCAAGGTTAGAATTCGTCTTTCTACAACGTCCTACAAGTCTCTCACACAGAAACACACATGCTTTCTCTGTCAAACATGCCCACCCCTTTAATTCCGCCCACCCACTGCCACTAATGTCTCAAAGTATAATAATGTCTCTCACACATATGCCTAAGGTTAACTCGAGTTCTGGAACCATATGAATACATACAATGGGATTCCAGCAGGGCACCTTTTGTTTTGAGATTTCGCTCTCTCGCTCTCTCTCTCTCTCTCACACACACACACACACACACACACACGCTTGCATTTGCATGCACACCGTTTTGTTTATCTTCGTGATGCTTTAAGTATGCCTCGTACAAATGCTATCTACCTATCCCTTAATATAGCTAGATATGTGTCACACAAACTCCTTCTCCCTACTAGCAAGATGCCCATGCGTTGCATGGAACATCAAGATGCATTTGTATGAGTAGTTTATCTTGTGGGAGAAAAGGATGAACGAGGGAATGCCTTATTTGCAAATGCGGAGAGGGGTGTGGGTATCTTTTTTGCAAAATTGCCATAGTTTCCTTCCCATCCGTCGGATATAAATCAGATGGCCTATATTGCAGGATGGCAGGAACACCATCATCACCAACTTTGTTTTTTTATAAGAGTAGAGATATGTAAGTGTCACTGCCCCCCGACACACACACCCACACCCACACAACCACACACACACTTCCCAACACCGAAGGAGTAGGGTGACACCTCGATCTTGATACTAATCTATCGACTGGCTTCTCTCTCAAACACACACACACACACTACCCGACACCTAAGGAGTAGGGTGGCACCTCGATCTTGATAGTAATCTATCTACTCATCTTTCAAACACACATGCACACACTCGCTAGTTGTGCCTCTGTGCCTACCGCGCACACTCTCGATACGTCTTTCTCTCCCTCCCCCTCGCCCCTGCCACCCCAACAATGACAGCAGAAGGGTGACAACTCGATCTGATCGTAATCTGTCAATTGATTTCTCTCTCAAACATTGTGTCTCTGTGCCTCGCTCAGTAGCCCCCTTGATATGTACACTTCTCGCGTGCGCACAGCTGTAGTGACGATGACGCTGAACCCAGTGTGCCTCATTTTTACCAGCCTCATGTGATAGTTTCACCCTGTTTTCTGTTAATTAACAAGGCAACCTTTTCTTTGTTACTACTAGTGAATCTAAAATCATTCGGGGCAGACATAAAATATATCACTTCAACCCAATTATCGCATTAACTATTTTAAAAGAAACTAGCTAGATGCCCGTGCATTACACGGAACATCAAGATGCATTTGTATGAATAGTTTATCTTGTGAGAGAAAAGGATGAACGAGGGAAGGCCGTATTTGCGAATGTGGAGAGGGGTGTGGGTATATTTTTTGCAAAATTGCCATAGTTTCCTTCCTATCCGTTAGATATAAATCCGACGACCTATATTGCAGGATGGCATGCACACCATCATCACCAACTCTGTTTTCTACTCCCTCCGTTCCTAAATATTTGTCTTTTTAGATATTTCAACAAGTGACTACATATGGAGCAAAATGAGTGAATCTACACTCTAAAATATGTCTACATGCACATCCGTATGTGGTAGTCCATTTGAAATCTGAAAAATACAAATACTCCCTCTGTTCCTAAATATAAGACCTTTTAGAGGTTCTACTATAAACTACATATGGATGTATATAGACATACTTTAGAGTGTAGATTCACTCATTTTGCTTCGTATATAGTCTATAGTGGAATCCCTAAAAGGTCTTATATCTGGGAACAGAGGGAGTATTTAGGAACGGATGGAGTATAAGAGTAGACATGGAGATATATCTCCAGCATGGTCTACAACAAAAATGTGTTGGGCTGGTTAGCGCCGGATGCTCGCAACGCGATGCCATGAGTTTGAATTATGTCTTTAACTTTAGATTTTTATATTATATATTACTTATTTAATAGTATATACTTATTTCGCTACTGTACTGATAGTGGAACCCACAAAGTACTTAGAATACAAGATTACAGATGGACTTGTTTCTTTTTAACTTTCTGTACGAAGCTGTAGCCATCCTGCAAGTCACATGGACACTGTACATGCAATTAACTTTTTATAGAGGTACAATCATACACGCAATTAACTCAAATGGATTGGATGTCACTCTATTATTTCCAGCATAAGAGCATCTCCAACGGCAGCCGGCAAATTTCCTCCCGCTTCCTTCTGCGGAGGACGACATCAAATGCCAACGCCATACATTTTCACAACTCTAACCAACCAGATGAAATTCGTGCAAACACGGACTGATTTCATATAAAAATGAAGGATTTCGTATAAAAAATTCGAAACTTCATATAAACATGATGGATTTCATTACATTTACATGGACTAAGCGGTGCCAATCCGGCTCTCTTGGTATAATTAATACTCCCTCTGTCCGGAAATACTTGTCCTAGAAATGGATGTATCTAGACTTATTTTAGTTATAGATACATACAATTTATCCATTCTTAGAACAAATATTTACCGCCAGCTGGAGAGGGAGTACATAATCTAAATGGCCACCCGCGGATCCCTTTGTCTTCCTCATGTCCGGCAGACACTTGCAGGGGCGACGAAGGTCCTCGGAAGAGATGAAGCAGCAAAGAAACCACCTAAATGCGCAGTCGTCGCCTCAGTGATGGCCTTCATGGGACCCAAGTGGTGGCGACCTCCCGTGTTCTACTTCTCCTTGATGATGGCGGCAGACACGGAGAAGCTGGCTACCGACTCATCACTCACCACACACCCGGCTTCTGTCTCTACCTGCATGGTGCTGCCGTAGGCATGGGAGGCACGCCCACAGACACTGGTGGCGCGGTACGACGCGGCAACACCGACGCCCATACTGATGTGCTCGCCATGCCGGCGTGGATCAACTCGCTACTCCTCACCGAGCTGAACTGGAGCGGCGAGTTGCTGAACCACGCGCCTGCTTGGGGCGGCAACTGGCTCCGTCGGGCCAAGCGAGGTTGGTGAAGCACCGAGCGGCCTCGCCTGTATCTGGAGGGCTCGGCGGGCCACCCAGCCGGGTAATATGCCGGAGAACTGCTCCTCGGAAGCCATCGGAAGAGTGGAGAAAATGGTGAAGGAGGAGATGAGGGAGCGGCGGAGGGGTGCGATTCTTGCCCGCTGTCTGTCTGGCCTCGTGTAAATAGAGGGCGGACGGTAGGATCTTGGCCGGCGTCTGGCCTCGTTTAAACTGAGGGCGGACGGGAGGAGCTTGGCCGGTGTTGCGTTTAATTCCGGCCCGCTCATGAACGGACATGTGGCCGGAGTAGGTTTCTCGGTTTGCATGCGAGTTTAATGGAGGCGAGGAGGCGTGTTCAGCTGGGCGTACAGCGGGCGGCGCAGTACTATTTGATTTGACAGCGGGCGGCGCAGTTCCCGATACGGCTTTAATGCAGACGAGGGAGGGAGTAGCGGTTCCTGAAATGTTGAACGACCAATGCATCCTACTTCAATTAATGCATGAGGGAAGTAATGGGAGGAGGACCGGGAAAAGAGGCTGCACGATGTGAATGCAATGCAATTTGCCCTCATATAAAGGTGCCCCTCCATTCCAATGCATCTACCACATCGTACACACCTAAGCATTTGCCTAAGCACTTACACTACGCGCAAAAGTCCTCGCTCCAGACCCATGGTGGCGATGCGCGCGAGCGGCCAGCGGCTATGCCATATGGTCCACGACGCCGGCCTGCGGCATGACGACGAGGATCATCTCCAGACGGTGTTGGCAACCAGCTGGTGGATGACCACCGTCGACGCCAACTACGACTCTCAGTTGGACCAGATGATCATTGCCACCACCAACAAGTTCACTGTCCTCAAGAAGCTCGTGGAAGACATCGCCGTACTCCTCCATCCCGCGCGCCCGGGCTCCTCATTGCCTGCCACCCTAATCGGCCTCCATGGCCAGAACCTCTTTCAAGCACTGGTGGCCCTACGACTGCCCGCTGATGCCACGAAAAATGTCCACCTGGAGGTTGCGCTCGCCACGAGGCGCCTTGCCCTGCAAGAATTCGTCGACCTACACATCCACATTTTCGAGCAAATCGTGTACATAGGTATCTACAAGGCCAGTGAGGATGCTACGACGCTGGCCTTCCTCAACCGGCTGGAAGCCTTGGATGCCTTTGCTGAGAAGCACCTCGACATCGCCACAAAAGCCGCCGCTCCTTAGCCGTTGGTTGGTGGCCCGACGCACTAAGTTGAGGAGGAGGAGGTCGTATGTTGATGGATGCATCTTTCTTCTTGCCTTCTGTAACCACCACTACGATCGCATCATCATCATGGCCTTAATTCTTATTGTGCTGTTGCATTCTCGTTCCAGTTAATACCAACATGTGCGATCCCTTTGCTTAATTATATGCATCACTGTAACTAGTACTCCATCCGTCAATTTATAAGTTGTGCTTACCTTTTCCATCAACTTCGTGCAACACACGGGCATCTTGCTAGAAACACTAGAACATGTCGGACCGCGTGTGACCAAACCGATGATGTGCCAACCTATCTACTACGTACCCTGCTTATCTGGCAGAAATAGCCCCGCCCTAGCGTTTCCAATCGTTATTTCTATCTATCGATCGTGCCAAGGAGCAGAACCAAAATTTTACAATTTATACATGTTTCAGTACTCCTACTCCTATAAAAGACTCAGTTGGTGATGGTGGTGTGTCTGCCATCCATCGGTTCTGACCATTAGATCTGCATCTAACGGCTGTGAGGTAAGTTGTGGCATTTTTGCAACAATAGCCCACTTCTCTGCTTGAATTTGCAGAAAACCCCTTATTATCTTGAAAGCAACCACATCCCTCCCTCACCTCATCAAAACAGTCTGAGAAATATATTTTGAGTGAAAAGTACTCCCTCCGTTCCTAAATATTTGTCTTTCTAGATATTTCAATAAGTGACTACATACGGAGCAAAATGAGTGAATCTACACTTCAAAATATGTCTATATAATCCGTATGTGATAGTCCATTTGAAATCTCTAAAAAGACAAATATTTAGGAACGGAGGGAGTAATATATTAGGAGTATATCAAAACAAGAGTGATTTCTTTCAAGTTTGTGAACAAGTACTACTATTCTACTACTTTGGATCCGTCGCAACACGCGGGCACATTGCTAGTAAAAGGAAAAGGCCTGCCACGTTCACGTCGCACTCCCCCCCCCCCACACGCCCGGGAATCAGGAGTACTCCACGGCCCGTCCGGCATGACACATAGCTTAGGGAAGGCGTGTTGCCTAGCATTTTCACTTTCATGTGGGACGCCGTTGAGCAAACCGACTATTAGCAAACCGCACCCCGCCTGTCGCCGGGTTGGAAAACAGAAATGTGGGGAAGATCTAGCTATAGCACGAAAGCCAAGAAATTTGGTGTCATATGGGGCTCGTTTCTAGAGTAGGAGCATTCCGTACTGCTCTACTCCTACTAGTACCAAGTTTGTACTATACAACTAGTACTACGACTATACAACTAGTAGGTACGTGCACGACACAACATCGTAGGAACAAAAAATGGGAAGATCTTGTTTTGGGTGATTTATCTTTTTTTCAGTCAACGTAATATGAATAATATGATGTGGGGGGCACCCATGAAGCTTATGTGGCTTGGTTGCATGGCTATGAAAGGTTAGAGAAAAATAAATAGATAATGTGTTTAGAGTGCACTCCACTAAATAGATATACTTTGGATCCACTGCAATGGGCCGGCACATCTATATCTATACCCCATATATTGTGTGTGAATAACTTTGAAAGTTGGTCGTTGGATGAAGCCAATCTGACGGTACAAAGATGGCAAATCCGAGCACTACTGGCCGTTGGATATCATCTACAATCCACCAGATTCTGCCACAAGTAGAATCTAGAAGACCCCATGGTTGAACTTCAGTCATGACTAACTTTGCCACAACTAAGCTTAGGCAAAGGGGCTGTTTGGTTCTAGTTGGCAAGCCTAAGGGAATCTTGCCACACTTTTTGTGTGTATGCCATGTGGGGCTCAAGTGTGGCTTGCCTAAGGTGTGGCTTGAACCAAACACTCACCTAAGTTAGTCAAATTTGCCTAACCTTAGGTGTGGCAACCTTTGGAAAAGTTAGTCACAAACCAAATAGCCCCAAAGTGTGTTTGCCACAAAAAATGTGGCTAACGCTGTTTGGTTTCCAGCCACACCTTGCCACACTTTGCCACACCTAACCTTAGACAAGTTTGACCAAGTTAGGTAGGTGTTTGGTTCTAGCCACATCTAAGGAAAGGATTTTTTATGAGCAGTGAACCCCACATGTCATAGACACAAAAGTGTGGCAAGATTCCCTTAGGCAAGCCAAAGTGTGGCTTGAGCAACTCAACTAAGGCAAGTGTGGCAAAAATCATGTGGCAATATATGGCAAAGATAGTCACAATCCAAAAAGCCCCAAAATGGCCACCACAAGTGTGGCAAGATTTGACAAGAAGTTGAGTCTATGACATGTGGACCATGTAGCTAGAAAAGTGTGGCAAGCCACAAGTGTAGCAATGAACCAAACACATGCCTGGTGTGTTTGGTAGGGTGTATGAAGGGTGCATGATCCCAAGAGTTCCCTTCTCGACCGACTTTCAGGTGTTTGGTAGAGTGTACAGAGGGTGCATGAGTCCACACTATCTTAGCACAAATACACTAGAAGCATGCATGAAGAGAGCATACATGAAGAGGGGTGTTGAGTTGAGCATGCATGAAGAGGGAACAACTATACTGAGATGAGAATGCAACCAAACACACTTGTGGCATGCCTAAGCTCAGGCGTGGCAACCTTAGGCTGCAAACCAAACATCTATACCCCTATAGATTGTGTGAATAACTTTGAAAGTTGGTCATTGGATGAAGCCAATCTGACGGTACAAAGATGGCAAATCGGAGCACTACTAGCCGTTGGATATCATCTACATTCCACCAGATTTTGCCACATGTAGAATCTAGAAGACTCCACATGTAGAAGCATAATGCACAAACCACCAGAATCTCATGCGTGCAATGCACGTGTACCTTACTAGTAGTTGGGAGTAGTAGTAAGAAACAAATTCCGGGTTTGGCACGAGCTCGTACTGCGGGAGCACCACGAGGCCTGCCGCAGGAGTTACATTTCCCTCTCGAGGCCCACGGGACCGAACTTCAGTGGCTTAGTGCCCTACCTATGAGTCAATGACATGCGGACCTTAAATGTGGCTGGCCCACATGTCATTCTCATGGTGGTGGTGTGGTTCGTGACTCACTCGTTCGAGATGAACCGACCGGTGGTGGCATGGCCGTGGCGAGGGTGCCACAGCTGGGCGTCGAGGCGTTACGAGGCATAGATGGCCACAACCAGAAGGTACTACCTGTAGTACAGAAGTACTCCAGCTGAGGACTGATGCCCGGGACAAAATGTTTCACAGCCGCTGGATGAAAATTCGATGGTGCGGGAGTACGAATCGGAGCACAACATCGGAGCAGGAAAACCGCGTCCAATCGGGTGTGGTTGTGGTAGAAAGTTGATGGTCGTTGCAGTTTAGCTGGCCCACATGTCATGCACACAAAGGCAGAGGAGCGGTGGGGCCGAGAGGGATGAGGCGCACGTCGGGGGGATGAGGATCCCTTGACGTGAACAATCCTACCATTCTTTCACTGACATGTGAGACCCCCAAGTGTGGGTCCCACCTATATGCTAAGGAAAGACAGGGTAAGGTAGTGATAGCCACATTAGAGGATCCATGTCCACGTCGGGGGACGTCATGCTTACATGTAGGGTTGGAGCGGCGTTGTTGGAATCGCGTGTGGGTGTGGAAGTGGTACAAACAAGAAACATGATGGTCGCCGTGATTCAACTTCCATGGACAAGCTGTCATGTCTGCTGACACATGTATATCAAAACTAGAGTGTTTATATCTCAAGCACGTGAACAAGTATTATTCTACTACTTTGGATCCATTGCAACGCACGGGCCAGCAGATTGGTAGTAGTAGTGTCTATCTCTATCTCTAGAGGCATTCCATCTTTCATCCTTTTCTCTCACAAGATAAACTACTCATACAAATGCATCTTGATGTTCCATGGAATGCATGAGGATGTTTCCTTCGGGGTCTCTCCAGTGCGGCATGGACGTAGTTGCAAGTTGACGCCCCTTGAGATGCCGACGTTGAGGGCCCCTCAGATTTCCTCCGATGAGCAGGTAAGATGAGTTTGATCACGTAGTAAATACATTCTAAAGACTACTTCCGTGTCCATTTCCTAATTCTCCCCCTGCCCACTATTTCACAGGTTAGGCTCGGTGCGAGTGGAGATTGGCTTTCATATGTACGGGAGGGTACCAACATCAATTTGCACAACATTTACAACGGTGACACCATTCCCGTAGAACCTTTGTCCAACATTGGAATCAGCCATGCAATGGGCCACCACATGAATTAGTATGATAGAACCACGGTGTTGAATAAGATAGCACGAACCTTGCACATGGCGGTCAAAGGTGGACCATGATGTCTGCGGCCGATTTGTTGTTGTACGAGTACGAAGACGCTGTGCTCCTTTCTAACCGCATCTTCGTGGTGACAAACCAGGGGACTTGTTTTGTATGGGACACATCCTATGATATACTCCCTCTCTCCCAGTTTATTTGTTTTGAATCTTTTCGTTTTATAAGTTTCAAATTCAAATTTAGAGCTCCCCATCACATGTTGAGATTAAATGTCCATTAAATCATTGCGTGCATGTATAGTAAAGAAACAAATCTCGAGTTTGGCACGAGTTCGTGCAGCGGTAGCACCAGCCTGGCGCAGGAGTTACATTTCCCTCTCAGGGCCCTAGGGACTGAGCTTCAGCGCCTTACTACCGCCTTTGAGTCAATAACATGTGGACCCAATAGGTGGCTGGTCCACATGTAATGCTCCCGAAGGCAGAGGGGCAGTGGGGCCGAGAGGGGTGAGCCGCAGGTCGGGGGACGTGTGGTGTCATGGGTTCGTGTGGCACTGTGGGAATTGCGTGTGGCTGTGGTAGAAACTTGATGCTCGCCGCATTTAAGGTGGCCCACATGTCATGCACACAAAGGCAGAGGGGCGGTGCGGCCGAGAGGGGTGAGGCACACGTCGGGGGACGTGGTGCCGTGGGTTGGAGCGGCGTCGTGGGAATTGCGAGTGGCAGTGGATGAAATGTGATGGTCACTGTAGTTGAATTTCCATGGACAAGCTGTCATGTCTACGGACACATGCATTGCATACCGATCACTAGAAGGAGTAGTAGAGAAAGCTAGGTGGATAAATAGTTCCTTATAGTCAAGCGAACCCACGCTACTACTTGTTCCAAAGACATGCACACCATTGAAATAGTCCATCTATATCAATATACACCAAGAGGGAATAACTTTTTGTACAAGAGAGGAAATAGTTCATCCATCCATAATGTCCTGCTGCTGGTGTAGCCTTATCTTCTTCTTCTTCTTCTTCTACTTCTTATTCTTCTTCTCGTTCTCATTTTCTGTGGGAGACGGCTTCGCAACAAGCTCTTTGGACCTTGCAGCTATCTCAAAACTCACACAGGCATCGAGGGCAGCATATTTTATCTGCTCATACGTCAAGGGGTAATTCTCCCGTCCAGACAACCTTAATGCCATCGTCTCATCACCCTTCTGAAGATTTGTACCGAGCAAAATTTGCTACGTTGAATAGGGATGGTGTATGTTTATCACAATCTTCTATAGGAATTTTGATTCTGGTTTGTAGGTCAGCGATGCTTTTCAAATCAAGGTTGTACGGCTCCAGCTTCTATTTGTCCCCTTCGATGGCTGCCCCACACAAGTATACACTACAAAAAAAATACACTTCCATGATGATACCTGTTTGTCATAGTAGGTCGCGTTTTTTGTCATGCATGTACATCCATGACGATTTTATGACAGAATCAAGATAGTCATACCTGTGCTGTCGTAGAAGTGTTCCATGACATTACCAAAATTATCATCACGGAACTGTGCACTTCCATGACGATAAATCACGCGTCATAGAAGTGCTTTCGTCAAGGGTGACCGGCACGTGGCATCCACTGTAATGGAACGTCGTTAAGCTATCGGGTCGGGTTTTGGATCCGATAACCCGTTAACAGCCCCAACCAATGGGGATTTTCCACGTGTAAAATCATCATTGGCTGGAGGAAACACGTGTCGGCTCATCGTTGGGACAGATGTCATCCACTCATTGGACAGAAGGCGCCTATGATACGTCGACACGTGGCACGACCCAACAGAGGCTCATTCCTGTGAAAAGGCCGGCCCGTTTGACTTGGTCAAAAGGTGGCGGGCCAGCCCATGGAAAGCCTGTTAATGGCCTGTTCGCATATAGCCCATTTACAGACCGCTAACCCAAGGCTCGTTATACCCTATCCGAATTAGGCCCAGTAGCGTCATCTGGGCCATCCAATATGATTCCAGCCCATTTTCACTTCTGGCCCATGTATGGCCCATGACGTCTTTCGGACCATATGAGGCCCTATGTAACTCTTGGCCTATTAATTACCCGTGGTGAAACTTGCCCGTAATGAATAGTGTATCACTTTACACCCATTAACGGCCCGTGGTTAAACTGGCCCGTAATGAACAGTGTATCACTTTATACCCATTAACAACCTGTTATTCCGTTGGGCTGTTTCCAGCCCATGTTATCTTTCGGCCTTCTCAGAGCCCATTTATTCTTGGGCTCATTGAGGGAGTCCTGGATTAGGGGGTGTCCAGATAGCCGGACTATACCTTCGGCCGGACTCCTGGACTATGAAGACACAAGATTGAAGACTTCGTCCCGTGTCCGGAAGGGACTTTCCTTGGCGTGGAAGGCAAGCTTGGTGATACGGATATGTAGATCTCCTACCATTGTAACCGACTCTGTGTAACCCTAGCCCTCTCCGGTGTCTATATAAACCGGAGGGTTTAGTCCGTAGGAACATACAATCATACCATAGGCTAGCTTCTAGGGTTTAGCCTCTCCGATCTCATGGTAGATCTACTCTTGTACTACCCATATCATCAATGTTAATCAAGCAGGACGTAGGGTTTTACCTCCATCAAGAGGGCCCGAACCTGGGTAAAACATTGTGTCCCCTGCCTCCTGTTACCATCCGCCTAGACGCACAGTTCGGGACCCCCTACCCGAGATCCGCCGTTTTTGACACCGGCACTCATTTCCAGCATTTGTTTACTTACGACCCGTTACTGTCATTTTTTGCTTGTGGGCCAAATTCAGCCCGTGGTTACAGTCGACCTGTTTGTGGTCCGTTAATACGCTGGGATGTTTTCATAGCGTCATCAAATACAGCCTATTAACGATGGCCCGTTATGGTCGGCCCATGAACGGACGATTCCAACTCTAGCCCGTTTATGGCCATAATGCGGCCTGTTATTGGCCCATGTTTGGCCAATCGATCATACGGCCCGTAGAAGGCCCATTGTTTCTACGGCCCGTAGAAGGCCCATTGCTTCTACGGCCCGTAGGAGGCCCAGTGTCACTATAGTAAATATTAGCCCATGGTTATTGTGGCCTAGTTTTAAAAAATAGGTTATTGCAGCCACTAGCAAACCGCGGAAAAAGAACTGCGCCGACTTAGCAAACAAATAAACAAGACAACAAGGAAATAAATAAGCAAGCAACTTATGCTAGGCTATCACGGCTATTACACATATTACATCCACTGGGCATCAAAGTTCGCCACCAGTGCAAATATAGGGAACAAAGCAACATATAAACGTCGCAGTAAAACAAGTCCAGAACTGAAACCACTTCAGAAGAGTTCAAGAAATAATATCCTGGGTACCCATAATGTTGGCAAGATGCTTAGCAAGCTTATTAACTTTCTCTTGTTTGGCGCTTAAATCCTCCAGCGCTTGCTGTTGCACAAGAAAGTACGCATCTAAATTCTGCAGGGACTTCCTCAGCCCTTCGGCTTCTTCCCGCAGCACAGCTGACTGATGCCTTTCAGCTTGTAACTGAGACTGAAGAAGCCAAAGTGATTCAGGCAGCGAGTTCGAAGAGCTTGTGCCAGTGGTACTGGCCGGTAACTCGAACACTGCATCAATGCAGGACTGTGGGGTTTTCTCACTGTCTACAAGATCGTTTTTATCACCTTTCTTGGAGACCAACAGGGTTGTCTCACTATCTTGAACCTTATCTGCATTACTTTCTCTACCATTGCATAGTGGGGTGCTCTTATCCAATATTCTGTTTGCATACTACAAGAGAAACAAGCAGACACATCACAGGTTTAGCTTGTAGTATACGAAACTCATTTTGGTAAATCGGTTCAGTTGTAAGGTGGACAGGATAACAACATGAAACAAACATATATCTATGTACTATTGTCACTGTATTATCCATATCATTCTAGTTTATGTTCCCTAATCAAGATAGAGACATAGTTCAACTCATATATTTTTAAGACACAATAGCATAGATAGAATATAAGTGTGAGAAACTACACAACATTGGCAGCACTTGTAATGTGCATCACATGAGAACATAATTGTTTATACAACTTAAACTGAAATCAACATAGAGCAAGAACTTAGAACAACAATCCAGTTAAAGAAATAGGTTTAAAACATACCTATTGCGCCATTGGAGTTTCAATTGGATCCTTCAAATTCGAAAGTAGTTGGTATGAGTAAATACAGTGATGCAACAACAAAGGAGTATGGACCATAGCTACGGAATCTGACATGAGAACAGTTGCTCTTCTGCTTTAAACGTGGAGTTTGGGTTAGCTGTGGTGGTCTTCGTGCTTTGGGCACTGCAGTAGCTTTACAAACTGCTCGTGTGGGGGTACTCTGTGGTGGACATGGTGCTTTGTCAACTATAAGTGGGTTACTATCCGCTGGGGTTGCGGTTAAATGGGGTGTAGCTGGTTCTCTGCCCAACGGTGTAAGTGTGCAATCTGGAAGAGTCTCGATTATGTGTGGTGGGGCTAGTTTGTGGGCCAGTATAACCATGGTTCTATATGCATCGACGGGTAGTATTGTCTTTTGTGAAGAACGGGTTTTTGCTCCCTTAGATACTGCCATCACCCCCTCCAATTCAAATGGCTGATAAACAAGAAAAGAAATTGAATGTACAGACATTGTATGATAGACAGATGTGGTAATTCACATATATGTTGTCTAACCAAACAGGACAGCATGACACAATTTCACATATATGATGCCTAACTAAATAGGATAGCATGACACAATTTCAGATATATGATAGATAACTTAACATGATATAATGGCATAATTCAACATATGATGAGTACCTAAACAGGATGACATGACAAAACTATATGATGTTTTTCTAAAATAGGTTGGGATGAAATAATTCACATACATGTTGTCTAAGTATACAGGATGGCATGATATAATTGACATAATTGATTCATATACTAAGCAGCTGGCACTCGCATGTATGATCTCTAAACTAAGCAGATAGAATTCAATATTGTGCATATGATGTCTAAACTAAGCAATGCAAGACACCATATGCATCATATGATAAATATAAACATTGCAACTTAGAGCATACACCTCAGGTGGGATATAGGACTGGTCATCTGTCTCTGAATCCTCCTCTAAGGAGCTCCCTGTAACCATCGAGATATATGCTTCAACAGGTATCATTGCCTGCTCTGAAGACCTTGTTTTCACTCCAGATTTTTCCATAACCGGCTCAAATGGCTGATACACATGAAGAGTAGTTCAATATACACAGATTGTCGACAAATAGAATACGTAATGAAAAAAAGATGGCATGAGATAATTCACATATATGATGCCTGGCTCCATGGCGGTGCATAATTCACATATATGATAACTGGCTGAAAAACATGGCATTGCATAATTCACATATCTGATATAGAAAGCAAACATGAGGCATTCACACAAAGCATGTCTAATCTAAGCAGATGGCATGGCAATGCAAGACACCATATGCATGATATGAGCAATATAACCCAGCCAAGTTAGAGCATGCACCTCGGGGAGGGGGGGGGGATACTACTGGTCATCTCTCTCTGAATCCTCCTCTGAGGAGCTATCTATAACCAGCAAGAAATCTGCATCGACAGGTAGCACTGACTGCTCAGAAGACCTTGTTTTCACTCCAGATTTTTCCATGACTGACTCAAATGGCTGATGCACATGAAGAGTAGATGAATGTATAAACATTGTTGACAAATGGAATACATTATGGAAAAAATATGGCATGATACAATTCACATATACGATGACTGACTAAACAGGATGGCATTGCATGATTCACGTATATGATGCCTGGCTAAAGAAGATGGCATTGCATAATTCCCATATACTCCATCCGTTCCTAAATATTTTTCTTTTTAGAGATTTCAAATGGACTACCACATACAGATGTATATAGACATATTTTAGAGTGTAGATTCACTCATTTTGTTCCGTATGTAGTCACTTGTTGAAATATCTAAAAAGACAAATATTTAGGAATGGTGGGAGTATGATATAGACCAAACAGGTGGCATTCACACAAAGCAAATCTAAACTAAGTTGATGACATATAAGATGTATAATGTAAGCAATGCAAGGCGCCATATGCATGATATGACCAACATCAGCATGCCAGGTTAGAACAAACACCTCAGGTGGTAAACAGGCGTGGTCGGCTCCTTCTGAATCTCCATCTGAACAGTTATCTTCCTCGGGAATACAATCTGGAAATGTAGGAGGGGGGGGGGCACTTCGCCCACCATGGAGCGGCGTCTGCATGACATTATATTCGCACGCAACGGTCTTCTCTTTTTCTCTACATGTCCAGTACGATTGTGTACAATATCTGACATGCATAATAAAAAAAGTTAGATTTTGTAAGGCCTAAGGGGTGCATGCAAAAATCAAGACTGATGGTAGCAAACAAGTGGATGGATCCAAAACTAATGATAGCACATAGATTATAGCTTTAGTTTAAAAAGATAGACAATGGATCATCTATTGTTTGTTGCCCACCCAACATGAACCACATAGAAGACCCCAGAAGAACCAGATAGTAGACAGATACTATTCATTGCTGGCTCAATATGAGACCCATGGGCAATTCAAAGCTCAATATTGAACGATAAAGTAGCAGGTAATAATAACCAATGTATAACGTAAGCAAACACGAAAGACTGCGACCTCTCTTCCGGAATTGTGTAGTCCTCAGGTTCATCTGCTCAGTTGATGATGGTAATGCTGTTGGCGTGGCTGCCGGCAACGGGGAAGATGATCTAAGGCGGCGAAAGGAAGTCTGCAGGGGGGATCTCTGCTGCAGTGAATGCTTCTATCGATGGTGCACCTCAGGTGGGGTGGATGACGGCACGGCAGGAGCAGGACATAACACAGAGAGTTTTCTTTGACGCCTATCTGAAAATGAAGTAAATCTGTAAGGGCTCCTTAGAATTGGAGGATTCTATAAACGCAGGGACAGGAAAAACACAGGAATATGATAGGAATGCACGTGCAAAACAGAGCATTTGGAAGGATAGGATTTCAGTCAACCTGGGTGTTTGGTCACATGAATTGGAAGAACAGAGGAATGGAGAAACAAAGTGACGAGTGTAGAACCTCTTTGGCATAGCCTTGTGGACCTCAGCATCATTGGGTTGGATGTGGAGGATGGTGATGATGCTGGTGTGACTGTTGGAGGCGGGGAAGAAGATTCGAGGCCTCTGGAAATGGCGCCGAGGGTACTGCTCCGCTGTGATGGACGATTCCATTGTTGGAGCAGCTCCGCTAAGGTGTATGGCGACGAGGCTAAAGCATGACAAGACAGACAACGTTAATCTGAAGTGGGACCCTAATATCATCTGCAATAGATGATGTAAAATACATCACCAAAAAGTGCTAGACGTAAAACGCATCAGCCGTGCCACGGCTGCTCAGACAGATGCTGTAATTACTGTTCACTCTGAACTTAACTGAAGAAAATGAACTTCACATTCGAAACTGATTGAACTAGTAACAGAGCATTGCAATAGATGTTTAGGGCGTTCGAGCACTAGTAGCAGAGAAGCAGTGATCTAAATCAGCAGACGCTCGAGCAGGGAACGCACTAGCAGAGAGCAAGTCGTGCAGCAGCACCGCGAGCGAGTGCTAAAGCAGCAACTCCTGTAGCTGCCAGAGGTCGTGCAACAGTAGCAGCAGCACAAGCGAGAGCAAGAGCAGAGCAGCAGCACGAACGAAAGCAGGAGCAGTGTAGCAGCGCGACCGACAGCAAGAATAGAGCCGCAACGCGAGCGAGAGCCGGAGCAGCTGCAACTAGTGCCGTTGTGGAAGTCGCCACCGAGGAAGCAACAACATGGGGGAGAGATGCCATGGATGATGTCGCCAGTGACGGCGCCGTCGATGGAGACACGCCATGTCTGCTCGGTATCGAGCACCGGAAGCCCCGTGAGATCGAATAAAAGATAACATGCAGCGGTGAGTGCAGAACCTCCTTGGTGGCGCCGAGTTGGCCTTGGCTTCATCGGAGGAATTGGTGAGGGTGATGCAGTTCTGGTGGGGTAGGTCAAGACAGCGCTGTGGGGATTGAGGTGGCGCGATAGACGAGGCGAACGTTGGGGCAGCTCCTTGGAGGTGGAGGACGGTGCGGCTAATCTGGCGGGACGACGGGATCGACAACGGATCCTCATCCGGTGCGGTGGATGAGGGACGGCGAGCTATTGCGGTGGACGACGTAGTCGGGGAAGAGTCTCCGACTGGGCGGCGGTCGGGAGGCCGA